>NC_090655.1:168879649-169179649 GCF_040937935.1 Hyperolius riggenbachi
TGCAGCAAAAAAAAAATTATGCAAATCGGCCCAGCGGGGCCTGAGCGGTGCCTTCCGGCGGCATAGCCCGAGCTCAGCTCGGGCTTACCGCCAGGAAGGTTAAATCAAAGCAGCTCTGCAGTTTTTCTACAGCTTCACTAGTCCATTTCTTAACTGTGGTCACTACAGGTTTGGCAGTTTTTAGTCTTTGGATGTATGTTGGGATAAGCTGTATAACAGCATGATCAGAGTTCCCCAAAGCTGCCCTGCTGACAGAGTGATACGAGTCCTTAGTCGTAGTGTAACAGTGATCGAGTGTCTTACCTTCTCTAGTTGCGCTTGTGATGTGTTGCCTGTATTTGGGGAGTTCTTTGGAAAGATTAGCACTGTTAAAATCCCCTAGTATGATAAAAAAAGAATCTGGGTACTCCCTTTCCACTTCGGTGATTTGATCTGCAAGATCTTGGAGCGCAGGCTGCATACATGTTTGTGGAGGGATGTACACAGCAACCAAAATAAATGAAGAGATCTCACGGGGTGAATAGTAGGGTCTGCAGTTTATGAAGAGTGTTTCCAGCCCAGCTGAGCATGTCCTCTTAATAACTGTAACATCCGTGCACCACCTATCATTAATATAGAAACAGAGTCCTCCACCTTTGGTTTTGCCAGAAGTAAGTGGGTCCCGGTCAGATCTGTAGAGTGTAGATCCATTTATCTGCAGAGCATTGTCTGGAATAGGCTCAGATAGCCAAGTTTCTGTGAAGCAAATAGCCGCAGAGAGATGAAAGTCCTTCTTTGTTCTGATCAGTAGTTGAAGCTCATCTAGTTTGTGGCATATGGACCTGACATTAGAGAGTATGATTCCAGGTAGTGGAGAGCGCAGTCCTCTGCGTCGAAAGCGAGTCTGGATTAGTGTTGGGCGAACAATGTTCGCCACTGTTCGGGTTCGCCCGGATTTCGGGCTGTTCGAGTTCGATTCGGGCTTCGCCGGACACCTCGTGGTGTTCGGCCATGTGTTCGGCCATGCGGTCGAACGTATGTTCGGCCTGACAGCGCATGACCGAACGTTCCCCGAACGTTTGGTTCGCGCTGTGATTGGCCGAGCGGGTCACGTGGTTCGGGCATGAACACGCGGCTCGCGCCGCGATTGGCCGAGCGGGTCACGTGGTTCGGGTAAATAAATACCCGAACCGCGTCATTTCTCCGCCACTTGCGTTTGGGTTTAGCTTTGGGTAGGCAGGCAGGTTAGACTCTCTCTCACCAGCTAGGCTAGCCAGGGCCCCCCAGCCTCCTATACTATATTTGCCACTGCACTGTAGTGCCAGTCAGCTCAGCGTGCGTTTACTGCTGGGATCAATAGTACTTTCGTCCATCACCAGTATATAGCATAGTATATAGCATTGTCTTCTATTGCCACTGTACTGCCGGTCAGCGTGTACTGCTGGGATCAGTAGTACTTCCGTACGTCACCAGTATATAGCATAGTATATAGCATTGTCTTCTATTGCCACTGTACTGCCAGTCAGCGTGTACTGCTGGGATCAGTAGTACATCCGTCCATCACCAGTGTATAACATAGTATATAGCACTGTCTTCTATTGCCACTGTACTGCTGGGATCAGTAGTACTTCCGTCCATCACCAGTGTATAACATAGTATATAGCACTGTCTTCTATTGCCACTGTACTGCTGGGATCAGTAGTACTTCCGTCCATCACCAGTGTATAACATAGTAAATAGCATTGTCTTCTATTGCCACTGTACTGCCAGTCAGCTTGTACTGCTGGGATCAGTAGTACATCCGTCCATCACCAGTGTATAATATAGTATATAGCACTGTCGTCTATTGCCACTGTACTGCTGGGATCAGTAGTACTTCCGTCCATCACCAGTGTATAATATAGTATATAGCACTGTCTTCTATTGCCACTGTACTGCTGGGATCAGTAGTACTTCCGTCCATCAACAGTGTATAACATAGTATATAGCACTGTCTTCTATTGCCACTGTACTGCTGGGATCAGTAGTACTTCCGTCCATTAACAGTGTATAACATAGTATATAGCATTGTCTTCTATTGCCACTGTACTGCCAGTCAGCTTGTACTGCTGGGATCAGTAGTACATCCGTCCATCACCAGTGTATAATATAGTATATAGCACTGTCTTCTATTGCCACTGTACTGCTGGGATCAGTAGTACTTCCGTCCATCACCAGTGTATAACATAGTATATAGCACTGTCTTCTATTGCCACTGTACTGCTGGGATCAGTAGTACTTCCGTCCATCACCAGTGTATAACATAGTATATAGCATTGTCTTCTATTGCCACTGTACTGCCAGTCAGCTTGTACTGCTGGGATCAGTAGTACTTCCGTCCATCACCAGTGTATAATATAGTATAGTTACATAGTTACATAGTTATTTTGGTTGAAAAAAGACATACGTCCATCGAGTTCAACCAGTACAAAGTACAACTCCAGCCCGTCCCCCACATACCCCTGTTGATCCAGAGGAAGGCGAAAAAACACCCACAAGGCATGGTCCAATTAGCCCCAAAAGGGAAAAATTCCTTCCTGACTCCATATGGTAATCAGATAAAATCCATGGATCAACATCATTAGGCATAACCTAGTAATTGTAGCCATGGATGTCTTTCAACGCAAGGAAAGCATCCAAGCCCCCTTTAAATGCAGGTATAGAGTTTGCCATAACGACTTCCTGTGGCAATGCATTCCACATCTTAATCACTCTTACTGTAAAGAACCCTTTCCTAAATAAATGGCTAAAACGTTTTTCCTCCATGCACAGCTCATTCCTCTAGTCCTTTGAGAAGGCCTAGGGACAAAAATCTCATCCGCCAAGCTATTATATTGCCCTCTGATGTATTTATACATGTTAATTAGATCTCCTCTAAGGCGTCTTTTCTCTAGACTAAATAAACCCAGTTTATCTAACCTTTCTTCTATTGCCACTGTACTGCTGGGATCAGTAGTACTTCCGTCCATCACTAGTGTATAACATAGTATATAGCATTGTCTTCTACTGCCACTGTACTGCTGGGATCAGTAGTACTTCCGTCCATCACCAGTTTATAACATACTATATAGCATTGTCTATTGCCACTGTACTGCCAGTCAGCTTGTACTGCTGGGATCAGTAGTACTTCCGTCCATCACCAGTGTATAATATAGTATATAGCATTGTCTTCTATTGCCACTGTACTGCTGGGATCAGTAGTACTTCCGTCCATCACCAGTTTATAACATACTATATAGCATTGTCTATTGCCACTGTACTGCCAGTCAGTGTGCGTGTACTGCTGGGATCAGTACAACCATAATGAAGAAATCCAGTGAAAGAGGGAGGGGCAAGGGAAGAGGTGTTTCCCTGACGGTTCACGTAGAAGCCGCAGTGGAGAACCTAAGAAAACCCACTCAATACCACCCATGTGTGCCAGACAAACAACCCTCACTGATCCACAAGAGCAGGAACGGATAATGAATTGGATGACCTCTCAAGCGTCCAGCACCGGGTTAAGCAGCAGCAGCACCAGCACATCCTTGTTGTCACGCACGAGGTCCTCTGCCAGTTACAAGGAGCCAGTGGGCACAACGGTGACACAACCAGCAGCTACACCATGCACACAATGGCCAATAACCAGTCCGAACAATTATTTCCGGACACAATGGCCTCTTCGGAGGAGCTATTCCCACTCCTACCCCCACAAACAATGGAACAGCCAGAAATGTTGTGCCCGGATTCACAACCATTGTGCGAGGTAAATGCACCACGCACTGAAATGCAAGGCGAGGACGAAGACACCCAAATCCCTGAGCAATGTGCGCAGGAATTGGAATTGCAGGAGGTCCACCAAGAACATCTTGAAGACATGGGAGTGAGGTGCGCAGAGGGTGTTCTGTGGAGCTCTAGTCCACTGCACACACACACAGTCACAGATGAGGAGATGGAAGAGGAGGTTTTGGACGATGTGGACACAGACCCGGATTATCGAGTACAACCTCGCTGTCGGGATAGCAGCAGTACAGATGAGTCTGCTGCAGAACCCACTGCTGCAAGAGTTCGCCGTGTGCCACAAAGTAGGCGGGGTATTTCGGACACAACAGGCATAGCCGTAGAAGTGAGATGCCAAAGAGGCACGAAAGAAACTCGCCAGCAAAGCAGGAGCTCAAAAGTATGGGCTTTCTTCGACGACTGCAGGGAGGATGTTACCATGGTGATTTGCAAGGTGTGCAGGACCCGACTGAGCAGGGGGAAAAATATCAACAACCTCTCCACCACCAGCATGCGCCGCCACATGGTAGCCAAACATAGCACTCTGTGGTCAAACATGCAAGGCCAGGGTAGTGGCTCGCTTCCAGCCCCCAGCAACACTGCCTCCGTTGTCACCAGACCCTCCTCAGCAGCAGCCCAGCCATTACGTGGTACACAAACATCCATAGTAGACGACGATGTCAGTTTCCGCAACAGTCCTCTTGACGTTTCCCAGTCTTCAACGACCACGACAACAACAACCAACTGTCCTTCGGTGTGCGATCCTACGGTTCAGTTGTCTGTCCTGGAGATGTTAGAGCGCAAGAGAAAATTGCCAGCAAATGACCCCCGGGCCATGGCACTAACAGCCAGCATAGCCAAGTTTGTGGCCACCGAAATGCTGCCATATCGCGTGGTGGAGACAAACAGCTTCAAGCGCATGATGGCGCTGGCCATCCCACGTTACGTGGTTCCCAGCCGATACTATTTTGCGCGGTCTGCAGTGCCAGCGTTACATGAGCACGTGGTTAGCAAAATAACCAGAAGCTTGAAAAATGCAGTTGCCTGCAAGGTTCACCTCACCACAGACACCTGGACGAGTGCCTTTGGCCAGGGTCGATACATCTCCCTGATGGCGCACTAGGTGAACCTTGTGGAGCCTGGCAGCGACTCCTCACCGGCTACGGCGCGGGTGTTGCCCACGCTGCAAACTGCTGGACCGGCGTCCCTCAGAGATAACAGCAGCACCTACCTCGACTCTGACTCCTTCTCCTCCAACGCCTCTCAAAGCGGTACCTCATCCGGCATCGGTAACCCAGCAATAGGGTCGTGGAAGCAGTGCAGCACAGCTGTTGCCATGCGTCAGCAAGCCTTACTGAAGCTGATCTGCCTTGGAGATAAGCAGCACACAGGTGAAGAAATTTGGAAGGGAATCAAGGAACAGACCGATTTGTGGCTGGCACCGCTGGACCTGAAACCAGGCATGGTTGTGTGTGAGAATGGGAGCAATCTCATTCGCGCTTTAAAGTTGGCTAAGCTGAGACACATCCCTTGCCTGGCACACGTTATGAACCTAGTTGTTCAGCGGTTACTGAGGACATACCCAGGCATGGCAGATCTTTTGCTGAAGGTGCGACGAGTGGCCAAATATTTCCGAAAGTCCAGTACCGCTTCGGAGGGACTCACCAAGATGCAGGAGCGGTTCAATCTCCCCCACCATCGCTTGGTGTGTGACGTACCCACGCGCTGGAATTCGACGCTGCACATGCTAGCACGCTTTTGCGAACAGAAGAGTGCAGTGGTCCAGTACATGACGGCGCAGTACCGAGGCGCATCCGGACAGCTACCAAGCTTCTGTGGATCTGATTGGGCCACCATGTTGGACCTCTGCCAAGTCCTCCAAAATAAAATTTTGAGCTATCCACGTTGCTTGTGAGCGGTGACAACTCTTCAGTCAGCATTACGATACCACTGCTGTGTTTGCTGAAAAAAATCAATGCTGCAGATCAAGGAAGCCGCAGTCAGGATGCAAGTGGGGGAATCTCAAGAGGACAACGATCAGCGTGATGATGATACCAACATCAGGCAATCTGCCTCAAGAAACGCTGGTCCTCCCGGCAGCTATGCTGAAGAAGAGGACGAGGAACAGCTGGAGTTGGAGCAGGACTTGGATGCCCCCACTGCCGAGGGACAGAGCGGTGCACGTTGGACTTCCATGATTCAGTGGGAATGGACAGCAGAAGAAGACGAGGAAGAAGGTGGGCGACGGCGTGATGCTGGTGATGATGATAAGGGTGCGTCAAGCTCAGAAGAACATGATGAGGATTCTGTTAGGACTGTGGCAGACATGGCTCAATTCATGCTAGACTGCTTCAAACGCGACCCGCGCGTTGTTCGAATTCTGGACGACGTGGATTACTAGGTTTATACCCTTCTGGATCCACGGTACAAACACAATGTTCCCAAACTCATTGGAGAAACTGTCAGACAGGTCAAAATGGAAGAATACCAGCAGGCCCTTGTGGAGACATTAGAGAGGAGATTGACATCCTCCTCCTCTAGCCAGTTCCACGCCGACAGACTGACTTCCGCAAACACAGGACGAGGAGGGGAACAAAGAACGCAAGCTGCAGCTAGTGCCCACAAGGGAATGGTATCGGCAGTGTCCTTGGAGTGGCAAAATTTTCTGACACCCATGCAGCAGCCCACAGAACAGCAATCGCCCAGTTCCACGTACAACACCACTCGCCTGCAGAAGTTGGTCAAGGACTACATGTCAGATGGCGTAGCCGTGTTGAACAATCCATCTGCACCCTTCAACTATTGGGTCTCTAAGCTACACACCTGGCACGAACTGGCAATGTACGCAATAGAGGTGCTGGCTTGCCCGGCAGCCAGCGTTATGTCGGAACGCTGTTTCAGTGCTGCTGGAGGCATCGTCACAGATCGGCGGCGTATCCGCCTCTCCACAGAAAATGCAGACCGTCTGACTCAAATTAAAATGAATCAATCCTGGATTGGAAACGACTACGCAACACTCCCGGACCCCAAACAAGCAACATGAACAGTGAACATCTGTGATGGGTTAGCGTTTCCGGTCCCTGTTGAACCTCTTATCTGTATTACATTTCTGACTGCATGGCGGCAAAATGCATTGCTATCCGCACGCTTCTTGTCCTCATGCAAGGCCTGGGTTGTTGTGTCTCAAAGCGTGGCATTCTCCTCCTGCGCCTCCTCCTGTTCCATCACGTGTGCTGCTGCTGGGTTAGCGTTGCCGGTCCCTTTTTACGGAACCTCTCATCTGTATTACATTTATGACTGCATGGCGGCAAAAAGCATGTTACCTGTGCAAAGAAAAATGACATTTTCCGCATTTAAAAGACATTTTTTCCTTTGAAACTTTACAATCAATTTTCTCAAAAACTATAAGCTCTTTTTCAAATATTTTTTTTTCTCTTGTACCCACTCCCAAGGTGCACATACGCTGCAAATTTGGGGTATGTAGCATGTAAGGAAGCTTTACAAAGCACGAAAGTTCGGGTCCCCATTGACTTCCATTTAGTGTTGGGCGAACATCTAGATGTTCGGGTTCGGGCCGAACAGGCCGAACATGGCCGCGATGTTCGGGTGTTCGACCCGAACTCCGAACATAATGGAAGTCAATGGGGACCCGAACTTTTGTGCTTTGTAAAGCCTCCTTACATGCGACATACCCCAAATTTACAGGGTATGTGCACCTTGGGAGTGGGTACAAGAGGAAAAAATTTTTTAGTAAAAAGAGCTTATAGTTTTTGAGAAAATCGATTTTAAAGTTTCAAAGGGAAAACTGTCTTTTAAATGCGGGAAATGTCTGTTTTCTTTGCACAGGTAACATGTTTTTTGTCGGCATGCAGTCATAAATGTAATACATATAAGAGGTTCCAGGAAAAGGGACCGGTAACGCTAACCCAGCAGCAGCACACGTGATGGAACAGAAGGAGGCGCAGGAGGAGAAGGCCACGCTTTGTGAGACACAACAACCCAGGCCTTGCATGAGGACAAAAAGCGTGCGGATAGCATGCTTTGTACCGCCATGCAGTCATAAATGTAATAAAGATAAGTGGTTCAATAAACAGGGACCACGCGGCAACGCTAACCCAGCAGCAGCAGACGTGATGGAACAGGAGGATGCACAGGAGGAGAAGGCCACGCTTTGTGAGACACAACAACCCAGGCCTTGCATGAGGGCAAGAAGCGTGCGGATAGCATGCTTTGTACCGCCATGCAGTCATAAATGTAATAAAGATAAGTGGTTCAAAAAACAGGGACCACGCGGCAACGCTAACCCAGCAGCAGACGTGATGGAACAGGAGGAGGCGCAGGAGGAGAAGGCCACGCTTTGTGAGACACAACAACCCAGGCCTTGCATGAGGGCAAGAAGCGTGCGGATAGCATGCTTTGTACCGCCATGCAGTCATAAATGTAATAAAGATAAGAGGTTCCATAAACAGGGACCGGCAACGCTAACCCAGCAGCAGCAGCAGCAGCACACGTGATGGAACAGGAGGAGGCGCAGGAGGAGAAGGCCACGCTTTGTGAGACACAACAACCCAGGCCTTGCATGAGGACAAAAAGCGTGCGGATAGCATGCTTTGTACCGCCATGCAGTCATAAATTTAATAAAGATAAGTGGTTCAATAAACAGGGACCACGCGGCAACGCTAACCCAGCAGCAGCAGACGTGATGGAACAGGAGCAGGCGCAGGAGGAGAAGGCCATGGTTTTTGAGACACAACAACCCAGGCCTTGCATGAGGACAAAAAGCGTGCGGATATAGCAGCAATGCTTTTTGCCGCCATGCAGTCATAAATGTAATACAGATGAGAGGTTCAATAAACAGGGACCGGAAACGCTACAACATCCCAGATGTTCATTGGTCATGTTACTTGGTTGGGGTCCTGGAGTGTTGCGTAGTCGTTTCCAATCCAGGATTGATTCATTTTAATTTGAGTCAGACGGTCTGCATTTTCTGTGGAGAGGCGGATACGCCGATCTGTGACGATGCCTCCGGCAGCACTGAAACAGCGTTCCGACATAACGCTGGCTGCCGGGCAAGCCAGCACCTCTATTGCGTACATTGCCAGTTCGTGCCAGGTGTCTAGCTTCGATACCCAATAGTTGAAGGGTGCAGATGGATTGTTCGACACAGCTACGTCATCTGACATGTAGTCCTTGACCATCTTCTCCAGGCGATCGGTGTTGGAGGTGGATCTGCACGCTTGCTGTTCAGTGGGCTGCTGCTGCATGGGTGTCAGAAAATTTTCCCACTCCAAGGACACTGCCGATACCATTCCCTTTTGGGTACTAGCTGCGGCTTGCGTTGTTTGCTGCCCTCCTGGTCGTCCTGGGTTTGCGGAAGTCAGTCTGTCTGCGTACAACTGGCTAGAGGAGGGGGAGGATGTCAATCTCCTCTCTAAAGTCTCCACAAGGGCCTGCTGGTATTCTTCCATTTTGACCTGTCTGACTCTTTCTTCAAGCAGTTTTGGAACATTGTGTTTGTACCGTGGATCCAGAAGGGTATAAACTCAGTAATTGGTGTTGTCCAGAATGCGCACAATGCGTGGGTCACGTTCAATGCAGTCTAGCATGAATTGAGCCATGTGTGCCAGAGTCCTACCAGAATCCTCATCATCCTCTTGTGAGCGTTGTGATAGTTGTTGTGATGCATCATAGTCGTCACCTTCCTCCTGGTCTGCTTCTGCTGACCATTCGCGTTGAATTGTGGAAGTCCAACGTGCACCGCTCTGGCCCTCGTCAGTGGTGGCATGAAATTCCTGCTCCAACTCCAGCTGTTCCTCCTCCTCTTCTTCGTCATAGCTGCTGGGGCCAGCGTTCCCTGAGGCGGATGGCCTGATGTTGGTACCATCACGCTGATCGTTTTCTCCCTCAGATTCCCCCTGTTGCATCATGACAGCTGTTTCCTTGATTTTCAACATTGACCTCTTCAGTAAACACAGCAGTGGTATGGTAATGCTGACTGAAGAGTTGTCACTGCTCACAAGCAACGTGGATTGCTCAAAATTTTGGAGGACTTGGCAGAGGTCCAACATGTTGGCCCAATCGGATCCACAGAAGCTTGGCAGCTGGCCGGATGCGCCTCGGTACTGCGCCGTCATGTACTGGACCACTGCACTCTTCTGCTCGCAAAAGCGGGCTAGCATGTGCAGCGTAGAATTCCAGCGCGTAGGGACATCACACAGCAAGCGATGGTGGGGGAGATTGAAGCGCTCCTGCATCTTGGCGAGTGCCCCCGAAGCAGTACTGGAATTTCTACAATGTTTGGCCACTCTTCGCACCTTCAACAGAAGATCGGCCACGCCTGGGTATGTCCTCAGGAACCGCTGAACTACTAGGTTCATCACGTGCGCCAGGCAAGGGATGTGTGTCAGCTTAGCCAACCTTAAAGCGCGAATGAGATTACTCCCATTATCACACACAACCATGCCCGGTTTCAGGTCCAGCGGTGCCAGCCACAAATCCGTCTGTTCCTTTATTCCCCTCCAAATTTCCTCCCCTGTGTGCTGCTTATCCCCAAGGCAGATTAGCTTCAGCAACGCTTGCTGACGCATGCCAACAGCTGTGCTGCACTGCTTCCACGATCCTACTGCTGCTGAGTTAGCGTTTCCGGATGAGGTACAGCTTTGAGATGCGTTGGAGGAGAAGGAGTCAGAGAGGTAGGTGCTGCTGTTGTTATCCAGTGGGAGGGACGGCGGTGCAGCTGTTTGTGGCGTGGGCAACACCCGTGCCGTAGCAGGTGAGGAATCGCTGCCAGGCTCCACAAGGTTCACCCAGTGCGCGGTAAGGGAGATGTATCGACCCTGGCCGAACGCACTCGTCCAGGTGTCAGTGGTGAGGTGAACCTTGCAGGCAACGGCATTCTTCAAGCTTCGGGTTATTTTGCTGACCACGTGCTCATGCAACTCAGGCACTGCAGAGCGCGCAAAGTGGTAGCGGCTGGGAACCACGTAACGTGGGATGGCCGCTGACATCATGCCCTTGAAGCTGTTTGTCTCCACCACTCGATATGGCAGCATTTCGCAGGCCAGAAGCTTGGCTATGCTGGCTGTTACTGCCACGGCCCGGAGGTCATTTGCTGGCAATTTCCTCTTGCGCTCAAACATCTCCGACACAGACAACTGAACCGTAGCGCTGCACACGGAAGGGCTGTTGGTTGTTGTGTTTGATGAACACTGGGAGACCTCAAGAGCACTACTCCGGAAAGTGACAGTGTCAGCGTCGTCTGATGTTTGTGAATGTTGTGAACCACGCAATGGCTGGGCTACTGCTGCTGCTGAGGCGGGTCTGGTGGTGAGTCTGGTGAACCCAAGGGAGGCAGTGTTGTTGCTGGTACCCTGTCCTGACGCGTTTGCCCACAGAGTGGGATGTTTGGATAGCATGTGACGGCTCATGCTGGTGGTGGAGAGGTTGTTAATACTTTTCCCCCTGCTCAGGCGGGTCTTGCACACCTTGCAAATCGCCATGGTAACATCCTCAGTGCAGTCTTCAAAGAAAGCCCAGACTTTGGAGCACCTGCCTCCTTGCTGGCGATTTCTGTTTGCTCCTCTTTTGCCTCTCACTTGAACTTCCACGCTTGTGGTGCCTGAAATTGCGCGCCGCCTACCTTGTGGCACAAGGCGAACTCGTGCAGCAGTGGGTTCTTCAACAGACTCATCTGTGCTGCTGCTACGATGGCGATGTTCTCGTTCACAAACAAAATCTGGGTCTCTGTCCACATTGTCCATACCCTCCTCTTCCATCTCCTCAAACTCGTCATATGTCATTGTGGGCCGCCGCCGTGGAGTAGAGCTCCCCACAACAACCTCTGCGCAGCACACTCCAACGTCGTCTTCCAGATCTTGTCGGCCGACCTCCTGCAATTGCAACCCCTCCTGCCCAAATTGCTCTGGGATTTGGGTTTCCGAGTCCTCTTCGGACTCGCCTTGTATTTCAGTGCGCGGTGCATTTCCCACAGTTAACGGTTGTGAATCCAGGCACAACATTTCTGGCTGTTCCTCCATTGACCTTTGAAAGGTGGAAGTTTGTTGGGCTGGGAATAGCTCCTGCGAATCCCCCATTGTGTCCTGAGGTAATTCATCGGACTGGTTATCTGGCAGTTGTGTGCGTGGTGTCGCTGCCGGTTGTGTCAGCTTTGTGCCCACTGGCTCCTTGTAACTGGCTGAGGACTCGGACCTCGTGCGTGATGTGCTGGTGCTGCTTAACCCACTGCTGGACGCTTGAGAGGTCATCCAAGTAATTATCTGGTCCTGTTCTTTTGGATTTGTGAGGGTTGTTGTCCTGGACAACATGGGCGGTATTGAGTGGGTTTTCTTGGGTGCTCCCCTGTGGCCTGTACGTGAACCGTCAGGGGAAACACCTCTTCCCTTGCCCCTCCCTCTTTCACCGGATTTCTTCCTCATTTCACTTATCCTTACAGTACACGCTGACTGGCAGCAGTACAGTGGCAGTACAGAAATGCTATACAGTACCACTATTCCCAGCAGCGACACAGAGCACAATGCTATACAGTGACGGGTGAGCGGTGTACCACTATTCCCAGCAGCGACACAGAGCACAATGCTATACAGTGGCGGGTGAGCGGTGTACTACTATTCCCAGCAGACACAGAACAGTAAACAGAATGCTATATAGTGTGGCTGAGCGAGCGGTGTACCACTATTCCCAGCAGACACAGAACAGTAAACAGAATGCTATATAGTGTGGCTGAGCGAGCGGTGTACCACTATTCCCAGCAGACACAGAACAGTGAACAGAATGCTATATAATGTGGCTGAGCGAGGTACACAGAGTGGCAGTAAACAGAATGCTATATAGTGTGGCTGAGCGAGCGGTGTACTACTATTCCCAGCAGACACAGAACAGTAAACAGAATGCTATATAGTGTGGCTGAGCGAGCGGTGTACTACTATTCCCAGCAGACACAGAACAGTAAACAGAATGCTATATAGTGTGGCTGAGCGAGCGGTGTACCACTATTCCCAGCAGACACAGAACAGTGAACAGAATGCTATATAATGTGGCTGAGTGAGGTACACAGAGTAGCAGTAAACAGAATGCTATATAGTGTGGCTGAGCGAGCGGTGTACTACTATTCCCAGCAGACACAGAACAGTAAACAGAATGCTATATAGTGTGGCTGAGCGAGCGGTGTACTACTATTCCCAGCAGACACAGAACAGTAAACAGAATGCTATATAGTGTGGCTGAGCGAGGTACACAGAGTGGCAGTAAACAGAATGCTATATAGTGTGGCTGAGCGAGCGGTGTACTACTATTCCCAGCAGACACAGAACAGTAAACAGAATGCTATATAGTGTGGCTGAGCGAGGTACACAGAGTGGCAGTAAACAGAATGCTATATAGTGTGGCTGAGCGAGCGGTGTACTACTATTCCCAGCAGCGACACAATGACAGGGGGGACCCTGGCTAGCGTGGCTGGAGCGCGAACTACCCTGCCTGCCTACCCAAAGCTAAACCCACAGACAAATGGCGGAGATATGACGTGGTTCGGGTATTTATTTACCCGAACCACGTGACAGTTCGGCCAATCAGAGCGCGTTCGGGTCCGAACCACGTGACCCGTTCGGCCAATCACAGCGCTAGCCGAACGTTCGGGGAACGTTCGGCCATGCGCTCTTAGTTCGGCCATGTGGCCGAACGGTTTGGCCGAGCACCGTCAGGTGTTCGGCCGAACTCGAACATCACCCGAACAGGGTGATGTTCTGCAGAACCCGAACAGTGGCGAACACTGTTCGCCCAACACTACTTCCATTATGTTCGGAGTTCGGCGCGAACACCCGAACATCGCGGCCATGTTCGGCGAACGTTCGCGAACCCGAACATTCAGGTGTTCGCCCAACACTAGTCTGTATCCCGGAGCGCTTGCCTCTTCTTCTAAGCCTCACTGCCTGGTTCAGCACAGTAGCTCCACTGGTCAGAATCCCCAGAAGATCAAGAGTAGATGAAATATCCAGGGGTAGATTATATTTAGCCAAGTTCTGAATGCTCAGTAGTTGTTCACTGGTGAAGGTTATCCGGGTTGGGTTGCACAAGGCAATGTTGAAAAACAAAAATACATAAAACAAACATAGAAAGACAGAGCAAGCTGCCGAGGCTGCCATCTCCAGGCGCCTCCTCCTCCATTAATAGCAAATTTCCCATTCATGCTACAATCACCAAAATTGCATGGATTATAAAGGTGATCATTGGCTACAACTTACAAAAAAAATTCAAAAAGAACTTTTAGTTTTTGAGAAAATCGATTTTAAAGTTAAATTAACACTTTAAACGTGGCTATTAATTGCTAATAATTGGTTTTAAACAGGGAAATACACTTTAAGCAATCACAAGTCCCCAAGCAGAGTCCCTAGCAAACTACAACCATGCAGGCAGGTGAAGAGTCCCAATGGAACCTGGAGGTGGTACCACTGGAGGAGAATGAGTGGACGACACCACAAAAAAACTCTGAGTTTTTTTTTTTTTTTTTTTGCAGAGACAGCAATGACATTGCAGCAGAGTTGTCCGTGGACCCTGTGTAATAGATCACGGAAAAGCCGCCGCGTGTACTGGCAGCATGGCGGCTGATTCCGCGTCCAGCGCGGCGGTTTGCACGCAGCAGCGTGCGTCTGGTGTGGCTGGGTATGTTAGTTCACATAGGTTGAGGAATACGCACGCGCTGAGAGGCCGAACCTTTATGACAAACGAGGAGGGATCAGCTGACCAGGTTGGTCAGCTGACCTCAGAGCAAGTGGCTATTGGTTGATGGGTGGCACCGGAGAGCGCCACTCTATATATAGTCACTGCTGGTCAGTCTCAAGTTGTCTGCCATTACGAACACTTACGTGAAACCACTCAGACCATAGTCAGATCCTACAGTGTGTTAGAACCAGGAGGACCTGGGAATTCACACTGAGCCAGATTACTTTTGTGTTATCATTGTGTTATACTTCAGACTAGTTCCAGGGTGTTGAGACCACGGACCTCACACCTAAGACTAGGGATCTGTGTTATCATTGTGTTATACTTCAGACTAGTTCCAGGGTGTCGAGACCACGGACCTCACACCCAAGACTAGGGATACAGTGTATCATATTATACTTCAGACTAGTTCCAGGGTTTTGAGACCACGGACCTCACACCCAAGACTAGGCATTGTTTGATATCTGTTATGACCTATTGCATTTCTGACTATCCCTCTGCTTTCTGATTCGGTACCTACGCATATCTGATTACCTGTTGCTAACCCTACCTGCCCTTGGTTACCGAATCAACCTTCAGTCTCTGTACCTTGTTTGCCCGTGTGTTTCCGACCTGGCCTGCCCGACCTTGAGAGCTATTTCTCTCCATTGAGAGATTAGTCTCCAGACCTGCTTGTGACACCCGGTGCTAGTAAAAAATGGCGCACAGGGATAGTGGACAAAAAGGGCGCCGCCATAGACTGCAATGCAAAATATCGGCTATTCGGCGCCCGACAGGAAAAAAGGGCGCCCAAGAAATAGCGGTTACAGGGATCGTGTTAACAAAAGTTTTTGTTTACAGAATAAGGTTTATACCAAATATCGTTTACAAGTTTGTTTTGAGTTTGTGTTCTACTTATTTTTTCGTTTTTAAATTTCGCTTATATCAGTTTTTACTTATTATTTAGTTTAAAAATTTCGCTTACAAAAGTATAACAGCTAAATTTTCGTTTACACTTCTTTGATCATTTAAAAATTTGTTTTCAAATGTATAATGCGTAAATACCGTTTTCAACCTTATTGTATTAGAAATACATCGCTTTTGGTATTAACTTTGTTTTTACACTTCTTATGCGTTGATTATAGTTACTAAAATATCGCTTTTAATATTACTGTTATTTTAAGGTTGTTTTTACACTTATAATGCGTTGATTATAGTTACTAAAATATCGCTTTTAATGTTAATGTTATTTTAAGATTTCTAATGCTTGTAAGACTATCTATTGTATTGTATATATTTATATATACTTTTCCCTATTTATAATATTAATGTATACGTGATTTTAAGGCTATTTTAAAGCTATTTATTCTATTACAAATATATAAATTATTTTATTCATGTTATTTGTAGAGAAGTATTTTTAGGATTAAATATATTATTGTTTATGTGTTTAGGGTGTTTGTGTGGTGGGGATGGTTAGGTTTATGCATTACCAGGGGTTCTAGGGGTTAGGGATAGGTACAGGGAGGGTTAGGTATAGTTACAGTATAATATACGCAATCTGGGGGTGGTTAGGGTTAGGCACCACCAGGGGGGGTGGTTAGGGTTAAGCACCACCGGGGGGGGGGGGGGGGGGTGGTTAGGGTTAGGCACCACCAGGGAGGTCTTAGGGTTAGGCACCACCAGGGGGGTCTTAGGGTTAGGCACCACCAGGGGGGTCTTAGGGTTAGGCACCACCAGGGCGGTCTTAGGGTTAGGCACCACCAGAGGGGTCTTAGGGTTAGGCACCACCAGGGGGGTCTTAGGGTTAGGCACCACCAGGGGGGTCTAGGGGTTAGCGATAGGTACAGGGAGGGCTCTGTGTGAGAGTAAGGTTAGGTATAGTTACAGCACAATATATGTAATATATCCAATTTATTAAATTATATATATTTAAACAAAGAGGGGTCTAGGGGTTAGGGATAGGGAGAGATTTGTGTGAGCCTACAGTTTGGTATAATTACAGTAAAATATCTGTAAAACCTACCATTGCATTGCTATGCTTAATACAAGTGTAAATATCGTTTTTGTTATAGACGATATTTGACGTTTCTTTTCAGAATACGTTTGTTGTTATAGGTGGTATTTTGCCATTTCATTTCCGTTTATTTAACCTATTTAGCACTAAATTTTAGTTTACAACCCCTTAAAAGAAAAACATGGTTTTGCATTATAACTTAAAATTTCGGCTATACCCCGCGCCCTTTTTTCCAGGCGCCCTTTTTTGATACACGCTGTGACACCCACCTTCCAGGTGTCACTCAGCCACAGGTCCTTCCTGCTATCCAGCCTGGGGCTCCACCCCTTTGGATGTCTCAGGCTGCTGGAAGGTTTTGCACTTCCCAGAAGGAGGTATTTCTCATACTGCCCAGAACCACCTGCTCCTCGGGTGGTCCCACTCAAAGTCATTACTGTTGCACCAAACACTCACACTATATAGGTGTCCAGAGGTTAGTTATACTTGGATTATTAGTGATTCTGCAGATCATCAATAATCAGGTATATATCTATATTCTTGGTGATACTGCAGATCTCCAATAATCAGATTCTCTCTGTGTGCTGACACTGATCGTTACACCCTGGCAGTGGGAACACAGACTGCAGTAAGGAAATACAACAATGGCGGCAGCAGCAGGAGGAGGACTAAGGCGTGTCAGCACTCAGCAGCAGCACAGAAGGACATGGCAGTATGGCACCAGACGGGTGGTACCACAACATGAAAATGCCGCCCAAAAATTACAGCATCTGTGGACCCTGGCGGTGTGAACACAGACTGCAGTAGTGAATAACAACATCAGCGGAAGCAGTAGGAGGAGGAATAAGAGCACTTAGCAGCAGCATAGAAGACTACGGCATCTCACTGGTGGTACCACAACATGAAAATGCCGCACAAACATTACAGCATCCGTGGACCCTGGCGTTGGGAAAACAGACTGCAAGAGGGAAATACAAAAGAAGAAGCAGCAGGAGGACTAAGGTGTGCCATCAGCACTTAGCAACAGCACAGAAACTATGGCACCTCACTGGTGATACCACAGCATGAAAATACCAACCAAACATTACAGCATCCGTGGACCCTGGCGGTGGGAACACAGACTGCAGGAGGGAAACGCTGCAGCAGGAGAAGCAGCGTGTCAGCAGCAGCAGCAGCATATGAGGCCATGGGACATGACAGGTGGCACCACAGCAAAAAAATTAAATAAACCAGGCCAGTTAGGAGTAAGTTGTAACTTGCGTTGGAAAGGCAGGCGTAATTAAAACTCCCACCCACTTCATGTCCCCCTGTCTCCGACAGCAGGGGTCATGAACTCACCTTCCATGTAAACCTGGTTAATTTTGAGGAAGGTGAGTTTGTCCACAGAGTCATTGGGCTGCTGAATGTGCTTCTCTGTGACCATGCCACCGGCCGCACTGAAGCATCACTCGGAGAGGACACTGGAAAGGGGGCAGGACAGGACTTCCAGGGTGTACTGGGCAAGTTCCCTCCAGGATCTCCCGTCTCTTGACCCAGTTCTCCATGGGGTTCACGGGGCTGTCGGTGTCAAGCCCGTTGAATGACCTCATGTAGTCAGGCATAGTGCTGGTGCTGGTTGGAGGAGGATGCTGTGGCTGGCCCCTCTGCTCTGGGCAACTCCACTGCATACAGGCTCTTGGTTAGGCTCAGCAGGTCTCCAGGGTGCCTGATGCTGCTGCTGCTGGTGGCCGCAGGCACCTGTTGCTGGGTTGGCAGAACAGCAACAGTGGGGGTGGAAGGCTGGGGGAATGCTTGCTGCAGTCTGCACACAAGGGCCTCCTGCAACTCCCTTCAGACGCGTGTCCAGGATCAAGGTGATCCAAATGTCCTCCTTTTCATGCATCTGGATCACCCGGGGGTCCCTGTGAAGGCAGTGCAAGATGTGCGCAGCCATGGGGAAGAGGCGGGCATAGGCAGACTGACACATCTTCGTCATCGTCCCCCGAGAGGACATGCCTGTCCTCGTCTTAATGCGCCATGTCCTCCTGAAACTGCCAACCACACACAACTGCAGCAGCGCTCTGCTGCTCCCCCTCAGCATCCAGGTTAGGGACCTCCAACTCCTCCTCCTCCATCTGAAAGTCATCATCGTCCTCCTCCTCCTGTGAGGTGGACTGTGCTGCCAACTGCTCCTGATCCAGCTGGGTCAGGGCTGCCTCCTCCTCTGACATCAGATCACACAGTGCCCTGTCCAGCAGGCAAACCAGGGGCACCCATTCACAAATTGATGACTGCTCCCAGCTCACCATGTTGGTTCCTTGCAGGAAGGTTGGTTCCTTGACCAGGCACACTTGCTGCATGTATGTCCACTGAGCTGAAGAGATCAGCTGCAGGTTGGTGGAGCCATAGACGTTTGCGTCACAGATGTACTTGCTGACAGCCGTTCTGTAATGGCACAGCCGCTTCAACATCGCCAGGGTTGAGATCCAGCGCGTTGAGACATCTATGATCAGGCAGTGTGATGGCAGGCCCTCACACCACTGCAGGTCAGCCAGGGTTGCAGAGGCAGTGGCAGAGCATCGGAAATAGTGCACCAGCTTCCAGCAGCTGGTCCATCCCCAGGTAGGTGCGCTGGAAGTGCTGCACCACCAAACTGAGGACGTGGGCCAAGCAGGGGATGTGCTCGAGTTCTCCCTGGCTCATTGCGGCCACCAGGTTGGCCCCATTTAAGGACGCCACTTAACCGACTTTGAGGCCTCTGGTGGTCAGCCACCTCTGCTCCTGCTCCCTGAGGGCAGCCAGGATGTAGGAGGCCGTGAGGTTCTCCTTCACCAAGCTGACCAATTTCAGCAGCGCTCGGCAGTGGCGAGGCTTTGCGCTGCTGCTGAGGCAGGCTTGCTTGCGGGGTGTGGAGGGAATGGGATCAGAGGAGCCTGCTGCATCCACCCTGATCTCGCGTGGTGGCACCACCAACTGGCCTACTGCCATGCCAGCTGCTGCTGCGTTCTTCTCATCCCCCTTCCACCAATGTCAGCCAGTGCACAGTAATGGACAGGTAGCGGCCTGTCCCAAATTGGCTGCTCCGTGGTGATATGGACTCACTCGCCCACAGCATCGTCGAGCAAATGGGCCATGTCTGCCACCACAAAAAACGTACAGTGCTGGGATGGCGGTCCTTGAAAAGTAGTGGCGGCTGGGGATTTTCCACTCTGGGAACCCAAACTAGAGCAGCACACGCATATCACTCCCCTCCTGCACCAGGGAGTACAGAAGGAGCTGGGAACACATAGCCCGGACCAGCAAGCTGTTCAGCTTCCGAATGCACCTGTGCCCAGGAGGCAGAGGCTTGGTCAAACCATGAAAGCTGCCGCTCAGCAGGGTCTGCCGATGTCCTGCAAGGGAAGCTGAGGAGGGAGCAGAGGAGGCCAATGAGGACTGGCTGGCCTCACCAGCCTCAGTGTCTGTGGTATGAGCTGCCGAGGGCGCACTGGAGGAAGAAGTGCATTTTCGTGCTGCGGCTCCTTGATGACCATGAGGGAGCGATAATGCTGCTGCAGCTGCTGCTGCTCCTGAATGCCGCGCAGTGGGTCTCCTGCGCTGACCACCCCCTTCCTGGTCCTTCAGTCTCTTAAGCTCTGCAAAATCATTCTGGTGATAGCTCTTCAGGTGGGTCTGGAGGGATGAGGTACCCATCTTGGCTGCGTTGCGCCCATGGTTCACGGCCCAAGTTTTTTTTTTTTGCAAGAGGCATACACTGCATAGCTTGCATCCAGTGTCTCCCTGCGTGGTGGTGGTGGTGCTGCTGCTGATAGTGGTGCCGGCTGAAGAAGTGGGCTGTGGCTCTTGGCTTCCACACCCACTGCTGGACCTGCCCATGCCTGACATGTGTTTTGTACAGCAGGAGACATTGGCAGCGCTTCCAAACAGAGGCTGCACCTGAATTGACTACCTGCAATAGATGTGCAGAGCTCCACAATTGTGGACTAAAATACACAACATGCATTCAAAACAGGTACAGCAAAGGAGGACGTTAGCTTCAGTATAAATAATATGTGCATAAATGATTCCCTACTAGACTTCCCCACGGCAGTGACGGGTCCTCTCAGGGAAGACCTACCGCTAGTCTAACGATAAAAACACGATTTTTTCCTAGTGCTGCTAGTCATAAAATGGTATACACATTTCTCTCAAACAGACATCCAACAAATGACAGCGCTCATAGGCTGCAACTGAATTGTAGACCAACAGAGGCATGCAGAGCCCCACAGGGCTAAATACATGCCTTGAATGCAAATCATGTACTGGTCCTAATCTATAATTTGAATGCAAATTGATGCACATGGATGTAGCTAGCCATAAGTATACTTACAGTAGTTTTGTGCAGCAGGAGACATTGGCAGCGATACCATTGCCTGACATGTGGCGATACCATTGTCTATGCCTATGCTCCTGTGCCTCATCCTCCTCTGAGATGCCTTCCGGCACCCCAGGTACATAAGGAGCGTTCTGTCAATCATTCTCGTCGTCAGGAAACAGCTCTTCTCCCCCACCACCTCTTCCGTCCCAACATCCCCAGACACAGACCCCTCCTCATCTTCAAAATCTGCTTGTGTTGGCCCAAGCACAACCTCCTCCACATCAGGCCCCATGATTCCCTCAAAGGCAGCCATCAAGATGCTCCCGGACACCAGAAAGAGGGGCAGAATGCTCTCATCCAGGGAGGGCTGACCACTGGCTGCTGAGGTGGATGTCACAGCAAGCGGGGTGCATTGCTTGCTGCTGGTTGTACTGCTGTTGGGAGTGCTGGATGTAGTAGAGGTCTGGGAACAAGTAATGGGCTGCTCCTCCACCATCATCTCCACCACTGCTTCTACCTGCCTCTCCTGAATGGCTACGCGGTGACCCAAGGTGCTGAAAATTGGTGCCAACGGCACCCGCTGTGCTGCTGATGGACACCTCTCTGCTGCATCCCCTACAGCTGATCAGGGCCTCCCTGGCGGTGGACCAGTCCCAGACACGGCAGCGGTGATGCACTCCCTCTCCTGCCATGGCCCCTGCCCCTGCCAGACATTCTCTATGCACAAGATTTGAAGGTGGAAAGTGTGCTGCTTTTTACTGTCAATAATAGGTGTGTGTGGACAGATGGAATACAACAGGGGGTGTTATTTATTGCTTTTTTTTTAAACAGACCAGGGCCGGCCTTTGACCTGAGCGACCGGAGCGGTCGCTCAGGGCGCCGGCTTCCAGGGGGCGCTCCTGGCCGCATACATTATCCGGCTGCTGCTGCAGGCTCCAGATGGGGTCCGTCTCGCTGAGCGTCTTGCTTCGCCCCTTGGTGCCGCTGGGGGGCGAAGACCAGCAAACTGCCAGTGTGGGTTTCAGAGCATGCCATGCCTCCCCTCCCGATGCCGCCTCTGCCCCCGCCGCCTGTCCCCGACAGACCTCAGACCGCAGCGACAAAGAGTTGCTGGCTGTGCACGCTATCCACGTTGAATATATTCCAAATGCAGAAGTGACGTCATTGACCTCTGACGTCACTTCCGTATTTGGAGTACATTGAGCGCGGGTAGCGTGCACGGCCTGTGACTCTGCTGTCGCTGCCATCTGAGGTCTGTCAGTCACCATGAGAAGAGCGGGGACAGGCTGCGGGGACCGGTCGCCGCGAGATCTGAGGTCTGTGTAACCGCCACAACTACCCACCCTGCCCCAGCTGCCCACCCTGCCCCAGCTGCCCACCCAGCCACAACTACCCACCCTGCCCCAGCTGCCCACCCAGCCACAACCACCCACCCTGCCCCAGCTGCCCACCCAGCCACAACTACCCACGCTGCCCACCCAGCCACAACTACCCACCCTGCCCCAGCTGCCCACCCTGCCCCAGCTGCCCACCCAGCCACAACTACCCACCCTGCCCCAGCTGCCCACCCTGCCCCAGCTGCCCACCCAGCCACAACTACCCACGCTGCCCACCCTGCCCCAGCTGCCCACCCAGCCACAACTACCCACGCTGCCCACCCTGCTCCAGCTGCCCACCCAGCCACAACTACCCACCCTGCCCCAGCTGCCCACCCAGCCACAACTACCCACCCTGCCCCAGCTGCCCACCCAGCCACAACTACCCACCCTGCCTCAGCTGCCCACCCTGCCCCAGCTGCCCACCCAGCCACAACTACCCACACTGCCCACCCTGCCCCAGCTGCCCACCCAGCCACAACTACCCACCCTGCCCCAGCTGCCCACCCAGCCACAACTACCCACCCTGCCCCAGCTGCCCACCCAGCCACAACTACCCACCCTGCCCCAGCTGCCCACCCAGCCACAACTACCCACCCTGCCCCAGCTGCCCACCCAGCCACAACTGCCCACCCTGCCCCAGCTGCCCACCCTGCTCCAGCCACAACTGCCCACCCTGCCTCAGCCACAACTGCCCACCCTGCCTCAGCCACAACTGCCCACCCTGCCTCAGCCACAACTGCCCACCCTGCCCTAGCCTCAACTGCCCACCCTGCCCCAGCTGCCCACCCAGCCACAACTGCACACCCAGCCACAACTGCCCACCCTGCCTCAGCCACAACTGCCCACCCAGCCACAACTTACCACCTTACCTCAGCCACAACTGCCCACCCTGCCTCAGCCACAACTGCCCACCCTGCCTCAGCCACAACTGCCCACCCTGCCTCAGCCTCAACTGCCCACCCAGCCTCAACTGCCCACCCTGCCCCAGCTGCCCACCCAGCCACAACTGCACACCCAGCCATAACTGCCCACCCTGCCCCAGCCACAACTGCCCTAACCAGCACCCTGTCCCATCCTGCAAACTGCCCTAATCTGCACCCTGCCTTGCACCCAGCCACCAGCCTGCACACTGCCCTAACCTGCACCTAGCAAACACCCTGCACCCAGCTAGCAATTGGGGGTCCGCTATGGCTACCTAACATCTAGGGGCACATTTTTCTACCTACTGATATGTATGGGCACATAGCTATCTAATTATTTTATTTGGTGAACATGGCTGTTTAATTTATGTATCCAGGGTGGACTTGGCTACTAAATTGTTTTATCTTGAGGCATCTGTCTATGTAATTTGTTTATTGTGAGGTACCTGGCTACTTAATTATTTTATCTGGTTGACTGTTACAGCTTTATTTTTATTGGGCAGCATGTGACTACTTGATGAATTACCTGATGGCATGCCACGATTTGATGAATTATCTGATGGCATGTGACTACTTGATGAATTATCTGATGGCATGTGACGACCTGATGAATTATCTGATGGCATGAGACTGCTTGATGAATTATCTGATGGCATGAGACTGCTTGATGAATTATCTGATGGCATGTGACTACTTGATGAATTATCTGATGGCATGTGACGACTTGATGAATTATCTGATGGCATGTGACTACTTGATGAATTATCTGATGGCGCTGAGTAGTGTTGGGCGAACAGTGTTCGCCACTGTTCGGGTTCTGCAGAACATCACCCTGTTCGGGTGATGTTCGGGTTCGGCCGAACACCTGATGGTGTTCGGCCAAACTGTTCGGCCATATGGCCGAACTAAGAGCGCATGGCCGAACGTTACCTGAACGTTCGGCTAGCGCTGTGATTGGCCGAACGGGTCACGTGTAGTGTTGGGCGAACATCTAGATGTTCGGGTTCGGGCCGAACATGGCCGAACTCCGAACATAATGGAAGTCAATGGGGACCCGAACTTTCGTGCTTTGTAAAGCCTCCTTACATGCTACATACCCCAAATTTACAGGGTATGTGCACCTTGGGAGTGGGTACAAGAGGGAAAAAAATTTAGCAAAAAGAGCTTATAGTTTTTGAGAAAATCGATTTTAAAGTTTCAAAGGGAAAACTGTCTTTTAAATGCGGGAAATGTCTGTTTTCTTTGCACAGGTAACATGCTTTTTGTCGGCATGCAGTCATAAATGTAATACATATAAGAGGTTCCAGGAAAAGGGACCGGTAACGCTAACCCAGCAGCAGCACACGTGATGGAACAAGAGGAGGGTGGCGCAGGAGGAGAAGGCCACGCTTTGAGACACAACAACCCAGGCCTTGCATGAGGACAAGAAGCGTGCGGATAGCAATTTGCATTTTGTCGCCATGCAGTCATAAATGTAATACAGATGAGAGGTTCAATAAACAGGGACCGGAAACGCTAACCCATCACAGATGTTCATTGTTCATGTTACTTGGTTGGGGTCCGGGAGTGTTGCGTAGTCGTTTCCAATCCAGGATTGATTCATTTTAATTTGAGTCAGACGGTCTGCATTTTCTGTGGAGAGGCGGATACGCCGCCGATCTGTGACGATGCCTCCGGCAGCACTGAAACAGCGTTCCGACATAACGCTGGCTGCCGGGCAAGCCAGCACCTCTATTGCGTACATTGCCAGTTTGTGCCAGGTGTCTAGCTTCGATACCCAATAGTTGAAGGGTGCAGATGGATTGTTCAACACAGCTACGCTATCTGACATGTAGTCCTTGACCATCTTCTCCAGGCGATCGGTGTTGGAGGTGGATCTGCACGCTTGCTGTTCTGTGTGCTGCTGCATGGGTGTCAGAAAATTTTCCCACTCCAAGGACACTGCCGATACCATTCCCTTTTGGACACTAGCTGCGGCTTGTGTTGTTTGCTGCCCTCCTGGTCGTCCTGGGTTTGCGGAAGTCAGTCTGTCGGCGTACAACTGGCTAGAGGAGGGGGAGGATGTCAATCTCCTCTCTAAAGTCTCCACAAGGGCCTGCTGGTATTCTTCCATTTTGACCTGTCTGGCTCTTTCTTCAAGCAGTTTTGGAACATTGTGTTTGTACCGTGGATCCAGAAGGGTATAAACCCAGTAATTGGTGTTGTCCAGAATGCGCACAATGCGTGGGTCGCGTTCAATTCAGTCCTAGGCCGAAGAGGTCATAGCCTAGGGTCACAAAACCTGTTTATTGGGCAATTTCAATGGTGGCGAGTCTGACGTACATAAATCGCAGCAATGGCCGTTAGCAACGTCTGAATCTCACGAAATGTCTCATGCAGGTAGAAGACATATTGTTAGACTTGGGCTCCAAAGATGGGTTCCCTACATCTCTGCAAACCAGAGTTACAGGGCTCCAAATTTGGTAAAATCCCCCATAGGCTTTCATTGGGCCTCCTATTTACAGTTCCAAAATCTCACATCTTTTCAAAGGGCAATTACTCAGCAGTGGCAAATTTTCTAGCATTGTAGGGACCCTTAGGGGGAACATGACTGGTGAGTTTCGGGCCCCTAGGCCGAAGAGGTCATAGCCTAGGGTCACAAAAACCTGTTTATTGGGGCTATTTCAATGGTAGTGATGGTGACGTACATAAATTGCAGCAATGGCCGTTAGCAAAGTCTGAATCTCACGAAATGTCTCATGCAGGTAGAAGACATATTGTTAGACTTGGATTCCAAAGATGGGGTCCCTACATCTCTGCAAACCAGAGTTACAGGGGTCCAAAATTGGTAAAATCCCCCATAGGATTTCATTGGCTCCCTATTTCACTTTCCAAAATCTCACATCTTTTCAAAGGGCAATGGCTCAGCAGTACCAAATTTTCTAGCATTGTAGGGACCCTTAGGGGGAACATGACTGGTGAGTTTCGGGCCCCTAGGCCGAAGAGGTCATAGCCTAGGGTCACAAAAACCTGTTTATTGGGGCTATTTCAATGGTAGTGATGGTGACGTACATAAATCGCAGCAATGGCCGTTAGCAAAGTCTGAATCTCACGAAATGTCTCATGCAGGTAGAAGACATATTGTTAGACTTGGATTCCAAAGATGGGGTCCCTACATCTCTGCAAACCAGAGTTACAGGGGTCCAAAATTGGTAAAATCCCCCATAGGATTTCATTGGCTCCCTATTTCACTTTCCAAAATCTCACATCTTTTCAAAGGGCAATGGCTCAGCAGTGCCAAATTTTCTAGCATTGTAGGGACCCTTAGGGGGAACATGACTGGTGAGTTTCGGGCCCCTAGGCCGAAGAGGTCATAGCCTAGGGTCACAAAAACCTGTTTATTGGGGCTATTTCAATGGTAGTGATGGTGACGTACATAAATCGCAGCAATGGCCGTTAGCAAAGTCTGAATCTCACGAAATGTCTCATGCAAGTAGAAGACATATTGTTAGACTTGGATTCCAAAGATGGGGTCCCTACATCTCTGCAAACCAGAGTTACAGGGGTCCAAAATTGGTAAAATCCCCCATAGGATTTCATTGGCTCCCTATTTCACTTTCCAAAATCTCACATCTTTTCAAAGGGCAATGGCTCAGCAGTACCAAATTTTCTAGCATTGTAGGGACCCTTAGGGGGATCATGACTGGTGAGTTTTGCCACTGCTGAGTAATTGCCCTTTGAAATGGTGTGAGATTTTGGAACGGTAAATAGGAGGCCCAATGAAAGCCTATGGGGGATTTTACCAATTTTGGACCCCTGTAACTCTGGTTTGCAGAGATGTAGGGACCCCATCTTTGGAATCTAAGTCTAACAATATGTCTTCTACCTGCATGAGACATTTCGTGAGATTCAGACGTTGCTAACGGCCATGGCTGAGATTTATGTACGCCACCATCACTACCATTGAAATAGCCCCAATAAACAGGTTTTTGTGACCCTAGGCTATGACCTCTTCGGCCTAGGGGCCCGAAACTCACCAGTCATGTTCCCCCTAAGGGTCCCTACAATGCTAGAAAATTTGGTACTGCTGAGCCATTGCCCTTTGAAAAGATGTGAGATTTTGGAAAGTGAAATAGGGAGCCAATGAAATCCTATGGGGGATTTTACCAATTTTGGACCCCTGTAACTCTGGTTTGCAGAGATGTAGGGACCCCATCTTTGGAATCCAAGTCTAACAATATGTCTTCTACCTGCATGAGACATTTCGTGAGATTCAGACTTTGCTAACGGCCATTGCTGCGATTTATGTACGTCACCATCACTACCATTGAAATAGCCCCAATAAACAGGTTTTTGTGACCCTAGGCTATGACCTCTTCGGCCTAGGGGCCCGAAACTCACCAGTCATGTTCCCCCTAAGGGTCCCTACAATGCTAGAAAATTTGGTACTGCTGAGCCATTGCCCTTTGAAAAGATGTGAGATTTTGGAAAGTGAAATAGGGAGCCAATGAAATCCTATGGGGGATTTTACCAATTTTGGACCCCTGTAACTCTGGTTTACAGAGATGTAGGGACCCCATCTTTGGAATCCAAGTCTAACAATATGTCTTCTACCTGCATGAGACATTTCGTGAGATTCAGACTTTGCTAACGGCCATTGCTGCGATTTATGTACGTCACCATCACTACCATTGAAATAGCCCCAATAAACAGGTTTTTGTGACCCTAGGCTATGACCTCTTCGGCCTAGGGGCCCGAAACTCACCAGTCATGTTCCCCCTAAGGGTCCCTACAATGCTAGAAAATTTGGTACTGCTGAGCCATTGCCCTTTGAAAAGATGTGAGATTTTGGAAAGTGAAATAGGGAGCCAATGAAATCCTATGGGGGATTTTACCAATTTTGGACCCCTGTAACTCTGGTTTGCAGAGATGTAGGGACCCCATCTTTGGAATCCAAGTCTAACAATATGTCTTCTACCTGCATGAGACATTTCGTGAGATTCAGACTTTGCTAACGGCCATTGCTGCAATTTATGTACGTCACCATCACTACCATTGAAATAGCCCCAATAAACAGGTTTTTGTGACCCTAGGCTATGACCTCTTCGGCCTAGGGGCCCGAAACTCACCAGTCATGTTCCCCCTAAGGGTCCCTACAATGCTAGAAAATTTGCCACTGCTGAGTAATTGCCCTTTGAAAAGATGTGAGATTTTGGAACTGTAAATAGGAGGCCCAATGAAAGCCTATGGGGGATTTTACCAAATTTGGAGCCCTGTAACTCTGGTTTGCAGAGATGTAGGGAACCCATCTTTGGAGCCCAAGTCTAACAATATGTCTTCTACCTGCATGAGACATTTCGTGAGATTCAGACGTTGCTAACGGCCATTGCTGCGATTTATGTACGTCAGACTCGCCACCATTGAAATTGCCCAATAAACAGGTTTTGTGACCCTAGGCTATGACCTCTTCGGCCTAGGACTGCATTGAACGCGACCCACGCATTGTGCGCATTCTGGACAACACCAATTACTGGGTTTATACCCTTCTGGATCCACGGTACAAACACAATGTTCCAAAACTGCTTGAAGAAAGAGCCAGACAGGTCAAAATGGAAGAATACCAGCAGGCCCTTGTGGAGACTTTAGAGAGGAGATTGACATCCTCCCCCTCCTCTAGCCAGTTGTACGCCAACAGACTGACTTCCGCAAACCCAGGACAACCAGGAGGGCAGCAAACAACACAAGCCGCAGCTAGTGCCCAAAAGGGAATGGTATCGGCAGTGTCCTTGGAGTGGAAACATTTTCTGACACCCATGCAGCAGCACGCAGAACAGCAAGCGTGCAGATCCACCTCCAACACCGATCGCCTGGAGAAGATGGTCAAGGACTACATGTCAAATGGCGTAGCTGTGTTGAACAATCCATCTGCACCCTTCAACTATTGGGTATCGAAGCTAGACACCTGGCACAAACTGGCAATGTACGCAATAGAGGTGCTGGCTTGCCCGGCAGCCAGCGTTATGTCGGAACGCTGTTTCAGTGCTGCCGGAGGCATCGTCACAGATCGGCGGCGTATC
Organism: Hyperolius riggenbachi; assembly: GCF_040937935.1. Lineage (NCBI taxonomy): Eukaryota > Metazoa > Chordata > Amphibia > Anura > Hyperoliidae > Hyperolius > Hyperolius riggenbachi. Next base: position 168,908,842 of record NC_090655.1, read on the forward strand.
CGCCTCTCCACAGAAAATGCAGACCGTCTGACTCAAATTAAAATGAATCAATCCTGGATTGGAAACGACTACGCAACACTCCCGGACCCCAACCAAGTAACATGAACAATGAACATCTGTGATGGGTTAGCGTTTCCGGTCCCTGTTTATTGAACCTCTCATCTGTATTACATTTATGACTGCATGGCGACAAAATGCAAATTGCTATCCGCACGCTTCTTGTCCTCATGCAAGGCCTGGGTTGTTGTGTCTCAAAGCGTGGCCTTCTCCTCCTGCGCCACCCTCCTCTTGTTCCATCACGTGTGCTGCTGCTGGGTTAGCGTTACCGGTCCCTTTTCCTGGAACCTCTTATATGTATTACATTTATGACTGCATGCCGACAAAAAGCATGTTACCTGTGCAAAGAAAACAGACATTTCCCGCATTTAAAAGACAGTTTTCCCTTTGAAACTTTAAAATTGATTTTCTCAAAAACTATAAGCTCTTTTTGCTAAAAAATTTTTTCCTCTTGTACCCACTCCCAAGGTGCACATACCCTGTAAATTTGGGGTATGTAGCATGTAAGGAGGCTTTACAAAGCACAAAAGTTCGGGTCCCCATTGACTTCCATTATGTTCGGAGTTCGGGTCGAACACCCGAACATCGCGGCCATGTTCGGCCTGTTCGGCCCGAACCCGAACATCTAGATGTTCGCCCAACACTAGCGCTGAGTCTGCAGACTGCTCTGCAGACAGTAAGAATATAAGACCAGCAAAAAGTAAGGCTCCCCAACCTCCCTACGCTAAAGGGGGAATATGCCTATGCTAGATACACTAAGAGGGGAGGGGGGGATCGGCTGCCTAAATACACTAAAAGGGATCTGTAACTGCAAGACTAGTAGCCTAAGCCTATATGCACTAAGGGGGATCTGCCTATATATACATTAAAGGGGGATCTGCCTACATATGCAAGACTAGTAGCCTATATACACTAAGGGGGGATCTGCCTATTATATGCACGCAATGCGATGGGGATGAATGGGGGGGGGGCGCCAAAATCTGGTTACGCTCAGGGCGCTGAAAAACCTAAGGCCGGCCCTGAAACAGACAGAAAAAAAATGCACAGTCGGTGCAAATACTGAATACAGTAATAGAGCATGAAAATCCGTGAACACCTGACTGCCTGCACTATGCAAAGCAAGGTAACTGCACGCTGGCACAATACAATGTCACTGACTACACTGAGTGTCTACAACTAACTTAAGTTGATCACTGGCTAATTAGCTAAATACAAGTATCAAATATAGTAATAGAGCAGTAAAATCCGTCAACACCTCCCTGCCTACACTATGCACAGTACATTAACTGCACGCTGTGTGCCAGCGTGCAGTTAATTTGCTGTCTACACTGACTACACTGAGTGACTACAACTAACTTAAGTTGATCACTGGCTGGTTAGCTAAATACCAGTATCAAATACAGTAATCGAGCAGCAAAATCAGTGAACATCTGCCTTCTTGTACTAAGCACAGCAATCAGTACTCAGTAGACTGTCACTGACGACTACACTGACTACAACTTAACTTAAGTTAATCACTGGCTAGCTAGCTAAATACAAGTACCAAATACAGTAACAGAGCAATGAAATGCATGAGAACGCTGTGTTTTACACACAAAATAGCTCTTGCTTTCTGCAATATGGCCTGGAGATACTCTCTCAGTGCCACAGAGTCTAGCAAGGACGGAGCTCCTTCAATGGCCAACGATACAAGAGGGGAGAGCAGAGCCTCCCCTCCTTTAATTGGCTGCTAGGGCCTACACTAGGGGCCTCTGACTGGCCCAGTGACGTTATTTCCCCAATCACAGATTTCCAAGCGTTATCACGGCCTTGATCACGAGCCGCATTTCCGTAATATCGTCTGAATCCGTGATTGAAATTTGTGATCGCTATCCGATCATGGATTTCAATCACGATATCGGATTCAGAAAAAAGGGCTCATGATCAAGGCATAGCCATGATCACGAGGCTGTGGAGGGCATCACTGCTTGTGAATCTTCTTCTGGTAAATCTTCTTCTTCTTGTAAATCTTCTTCTTCTTTGTGTAAGTATTCTAGCGGTAAATCTTCTTCTTCTTCTTCTTCTTCTTCTTGTAAATCTTCTTCTTCTTCTTGTAAATTTTCTTTTTCTTCTAGAAAATCTTCTTCTTCTTCTTCTTCTTCTTCTTCTTCTTCTTGTAAATCTTCTTGTAAATATTCTTGTTCTTTTGTGTAAATATTCTTCTGGTAAATCATCTTCTTCTTGTAAATCTTCTTCTTCTTCTTCTTCTTCTTCTTCTTCTTCTTCTTCTTCTTCTTCTTCTTCTTCTTCTTCTTCTGAATACTCTTCTTCTTCTTCTTCTTCTTCTTCTTCTGAATACTCTTCTTCTTCTTCTTCTTCTTCTTCTTCTTCTTCTGAATACTCTTCTTCTTTTTCTTGTAATTATTCTTCTGGTAAATCTTCTTTTTCTTCTTCTTGTAAATCTTTGTCTTCTTCTGGTAAATCATCTTTTTTTTTGTTAAACTTCATCTTGTGACTCTTCATCTTCTTCTTGTAAATCTTTTTCTTCTTCTTGCATATCTTCTTCTTCATCTCTGTGGCATGTAGCATTGGTATGAGCAGCAGCATAAGGAGTAGCTGTGTTTTGTTTTCATAGTAGTCTATGGAACCTGGTGGTGGTACCACAGGCTGAAACATACCAAAACCGTAACACAGGAGTTTCTTTAACCCAGACACCTCAAATTTGTTCTATTTTTTTACACAACAGGAATGGCATTGTTGTGTGGCAGCAGCAGTCCGTGTCCCCTGGTGGTGGGAAACTCAGGTAGCAGGAGGTAAATACAGCAACAGAAGGAGGCGTGGCATGAGGCAGCAGAGTGGGCTATGGAACATGGCAGTGGTACCAAAGCCTGAAACATATCAAAAACCGTAACACAGGAGGTTTTCAGCAGCCGTCGTGAAACCCACATTATGTACAATACTTAATTGGGTAGCACACTTTTCAACCCAGACACCTAAAAAAAATGTTTTCTTTTTTTTACACGACAGGAATGGCAGTGTTGTGTGGCAGCTGCGGTCTGTATTCCGTGGCGGTGGGAAACACAGTACTGGCTTGTTAGAGGTAGGGGAAGGGATACCAGCCACTTCAGGTCATGTTCTCACCAACTGCAGGGGCAAGGAAATCCCCTTGAACCCAAGCCTTTTTCATCTTCAGAAAGGTCAGTTTGGGGGGGTGCATGCGCGGTGCCAGAGAGAGCACATGTGACTCCCTGCTGCTCCGCTCTCAGGCTGCAACTACTGGCTAAAAATAGCTTTTTCTAGCACCCCAACAGTAACCTCTTTTAGGGATCTGTCTCCTAAGCATGTCCCGGAAAAGCCAAGAACGAGAATGCTAACAACACCACTGCTGTCTCTGAACAACTTCCGGCTCTAACCCCGGCCAGATTTACACGTACCAAGATGGCCGATGGGACTTCTCAGTCAGCACAGCGTGGTCTTTACTTACCCAGCAAACAGACACCGTCTTCCTCCTCGCTGACCGGTTTTATGAGCAAATTCCTCCACAGGCAGCCTCTCGCGAGGATCTTACAGCAAGTATTCAGAAAGTCTTCTGAATGGAACTCAAGGAATCTGTTAGAGACATCCCCCTGCAAATACGTGAGCTCGGAGACCACGTGGATGACCTGGAACACCAGACAGATGCTATTGCTGATGCCCTAGACACAGACAAAGCCCTGCTAGACCAACAAGCGGAAAAATTGAAGCGCTAGAATTAAAACTCGAGGATGTTGAAAACAGAAGCAGACATGCCAGTATACATATCAGAGTCCTACTGGAGGCAATAACTGATTTGAAACCTATGGCACTCAACTTATTCAGCACACTTCTGCCTCAGACGGACCCAGCCTCCTTTCGTATAGTACGGATACACCGGGTCTTTGCTAAGCCTCGAAATGCCGACTTACCACGAGATAAACAGTAGTTCTAAAGCTGCAATACAAAGAGGTACGCTATCTCCTACTTGAAGCGGCTCGCAATCTTGCCTGGTGTTCCCTCTACCATACAGCTGTTTGTGGACTTAGCCCCTACCAAAATCCAGCGATGAGGAGCCCTCCGCTCTGTGACTCTCTCTCTACAAAAGGCCACCATACGCTACAACTGGGGATTCCCTTTCTCACTCTCTTTAACACACGCGGGAAGAAACTTCATCTGCCATGAGTTGTGCCCTCCATACATCTCATCACTAATCTCAAGATATTGTCCCTCCCGCAACCTCCGCTCCTCCCAATAAATTCTCCTGGCCTCTAAACTGATCACCACCTCTCATGCTCGCATCCAAGACTTTACACGAGCATCATCCCTTATCTGGAACTCTCTTCCACAGCCTGTACGTCATGCTCCAAACCTGGACATCTTCAAACGCACCTTTTCAGACAAGCTTATAACATTCTATAGCCCTTATTTACTTATCTGACACAATGTAATCAGAGGCAAAGGGTCACTGCCTCATCTATCCTCCACCCCCTTACCTAGTGTGTCCCCCACTACCCATTAAATTGTAAGCTCGCAAGGGCAGAGTCCTCCTCCTAATGTTTACTGTTTTTGTCACAATATTTGCGCTACTTGGAACTCTGTTGTACATTTTGTTAGTGTATCTATGTTCCCCTTGTCGTCTTATTGTGCTTTGTAAAGCGCTGCGGAATATGTTGGCGCTATATAAATAAAAAATAATAATAATAATAATCTGCCGCTCGTTCTTGAGACGAAAAAAACCTTGCTGCTTTGCTTTGCCGAATCCAAGTTCCTGTGGATATAACTTTTGCTTACAACATCATGGATTTTGCCCTATCCCTCTTCATATATCCCCTCACCACAATAGCATGCTTTCAGCAGTAGAACATTTCATCAATTACGCTCTAGACCACAGGAAATCCCTCAGTATGTCCTCTCTTTTCACCATAGATGACTGAACTAATCTTCTGCATACTAGACTAGAGACTGGTGATGATGGCCTGGTTTTAAAACTTAAAGATGGTCCTGTTATCCAGGAACTATGGGTTTCCTAATGCTTATAATCACCAAACTATGTCACTACCCAAACGTCACTGCAAGATGTACCCTACTTAGCAACCTTGGTTACAGACAGGCCTGGATTTACCTCACAGGAGCCTATAGGCACAGATGTCCTGGCACCCTAGACTTCGCCCTCCATGAACCTACAACCCGCGCCAAACCACATCGCAAACGTGCTGCCGGCAGGCCCAGCTGTCCGTTCTCCATTACTTCCCTTACCATAGGTACTGTAGCTACAGGCGCCCCTTAGTACTAAGTAACAAGAAGTACCCTCAATATTAAAGAGAATCTGTATTGTTAAAATCGCACAAAAGTTACCATACCAGTGCGTTAGGGGACATCTCCTATTACCCTCTGTCACAATTTTGCCGCTCCCCGCCGCATTAAAAGTGGTTAAAAACAGTTTTAAAAAGTTTGTTTGTAAACAAACAAAATGGCCACCAAAACAGGAAGTAGGTTGATGTACACATAGAAAATACATCCATACACAAGCAGGCTGTATACAGCCTTTCTTTTTAATCTCAAGAGATCATTTGTGTGTTTCTTTCCCCCTGCAGCTATCTTCCACTGAAGTGTCAGGCTGTTTCTTCCTGCAGAGTGCAGACAGCTCTGCCTGTATGTAATTCTTCAGTATGTGAAAGCCCAGCCAGCTCAGAGGAGGATTTATCCAGCTTGTAAAAGATAATAGAGCAGAGAGAAGCTGCACTAATCTAAATAACACACAGGCAGTGTGCAGAGAGGGGCCTGGAGGGAGGAGATGCATCACAGAACCACAACACTGAAGAACTTGGCAGCCTTCCAGACACAGGCTGACAAGTCTGACAAGAGAGAGATAAGTTGATTTATTACAGAGATGGTGATAGTAGAACATGCTGCAGTAAGCCAGAGCACATTAGAATAGATTTTGGAACTTGTAGGATGGAAGAAAACCGGATTAAATTTTTGTTACGGAGTCTCTTTAAGTAGCTAGAGCTGCCCCTGACTGAAGGGAGATCTTGTCAGTGGAATGCGTAGAGCAGGGTGAGTAACCTCTCATTTACACTCAGGACTCTGCATAGGGAAGGAGGGATTGAGCCGCCAACAGGCACCTGTAGGTACGTACCTACAGTGCCTTATGGTAAATCCGGCCCTGGTTACAGGCCTTTGGCTTTACGCCACTATCTCACTCTTAAACTTACATCTTAACCACTTTCCGACAGGCGGCGGCAAAGTGGTAGCCGAAAGGACTGCAATACGCCCATCGGCGTTGCGTCCTTTCGGCATGCCGGGGGAGCCATCGCGTCACTGACGCGCGCTTCCCCTGGCAACTGTCTCCGCCCACCCGCGATGACAACCCGCCGGCCGTTCGGAAGCGCCGGCGGGTTGTTAACCCCACGATCGCCGCATACAAAGTGTATAATACACTTTGTAATGTATACAAAGTGTATTATACAGGCTGCCTCCTGCCCTGGTGGTCCCAGTGTCCGAGGGACCACCAAGGCAGGCTGCAGCCACCCTAGTCTGCACCAAACACACTGATCCTGCCCCCCCTTAACTCTGATCGCCCATAGCACCCCTCAGACCCCCCTGCCCACCCCTCAGACCCCTGTTTACACCCAATCACTCCCCTAATCACCCATCAGTCACTCCCTGTCACTATCTGTCAACGCTATTTTTTAAATTTAGGTCCTAACTGCCCCCTGGGGGCTCCTGATCACCCCCCCACCCCTCAGATTCTCCCCAGACCCCCCCCCCTGTGTACTGTATGCATCTATCCCCCCTGTAATAACCCACTGATCACCTGTCAATAACCCATCAATCACCCCCTGTCACTGCCACCCATCAATCAGCCCCTAACCTGCCCCTTGCGGGCAATCTGATCACCCACCCCCACCATCAGATCGCCCGTAGGCCCGACGTCAGATCACCTCCCAAGTGCATTGTTTACATCTGTTCTCTCCTCTAAACACCCACTAATTACCCATCAATTATCCATCAATCACCCCCTGTCACCACCTGTCACTGCTACCCATCAGATCAGACCCCTATCTGCCCCTAGGGCACCCAATCACCCGCCCACACCCTCAGAACGCCCTCAGACCCCAGCCCTGATCACCTCGCCAGTGCATTGCTTGCATCTATTCCCCCCTCTAATCACACCTTGAGACACCCATCAATCACCTCCTGTCACCACCTGTCACCCCCTAGCACATCTACCAATCAGATCAGGCCCTAATTTGCCCCGTGTGGGCTCCTGATCACTCGGCCAAACCCTCCGATCCCCCTCAGACCCCCTTCCGATCACCTCCCCAGTGCATTGATTGCATCTATTTTCCCCTCTAATCACCCCCTGAGACACCCATCAATCACCTCCTGTCACCCCCCTAGCACTCCTATCCATCAGATCAGGCCCAATACAACCTGTCATCTAAGAGGCCACCCTGCTTATGACCGGTTCCACAAAATTTGCCCCCTCATAGACCACCTGTCATCAAAATTTGCAGATGCTTATACCCCTGAACAGTCATTTTGAGACATTTGGTTTCCAGACTACTCCTCACGGTTTTGGGCCCCTAAACTGCCAGGGCAGTATACGAAACCCACAAGTGACCCCATTTTAGAAAAAAAGACACCCCAAGGTATTCCGTTGGGTGTATGACTAGTTCATAGAAGATTTTATTTTTTTTCTAAACTTAGCGGAAATTGATTTTTATTGGGTTTTTTTCACAAAGTGTAATTTTCCACTAACTTCTGACAAAAAATAAAACCTTCTATGAACTCACCATACACCTAACGGAATACCTTGGGGTGTCTTCCTTCTAAAATGGGGTCACTTGTGGGGTTCCTATACTGCCCTGGCATTTTAGGGGCCCTAAACCGTGAGTAGTCTAGAAACCAAATGCCTCAAAATGACCCGTGAATTGGGCCCCTTAGCGCACCTAGGCTGCAAAAAAGTGTCACAGATGTGGTATCGTCGTACTCAGGAGGAGCAGTATAATGTGTTTTGGGGTGTATTTTTACACATACCCATGCTGGGTGGGAGAAATATCTCTGTAAATGACAATTTTTTGATTTTTTTTTTTTTACACACAATTGTCCATTTACAGAGATATTTTTTCCCACCCAGCATGGGTATGTGTAAAAATACACCCCAAAACACATTATACTACTTCTCCTGAGTACGGCGATACCACATGTGTGACACGTTTTTGCAGTCTAGGTGCGCTAAGGGGCCCAACGTCCTATTCACAGGTCATTTTGAGGCATTTGCTTTCCAGACTACTCCTCACGGTTTAGGGCCCCTAAAATGCCAGGGCAGTGTAGGAACCCCACAAGTGACCCCATTTTAGAAAGAAGACACCCCAAGGTATTCCGTTAGTAGTATGGTGAGTTCATAGAAGTTTAATTTTTTTGTCACAAGTTAGTGGAAAATGACACTTTGCGAACTTGTGACAAAAAATAAAATCTTCTATAAACTCACCATACTACTAACGGAATACCTTGGGGTGTATTCTTTCTAAAATGGGGTCACTTGTGGGGTTCCTATACTGCCCTGGCATTTTAGGGGCCCTAAACCGTGAGGAGTAGTCTAGAAACCAAATGCCTCAAAATGACCTGTGAAATCCTAAAGGTACTCATAGGATGTTGGGCCCCTTAGCGCAGTTAGAGTGCAAAAAAGTGCCACACGTGATATCGCCATACTCAGGAGAAGTAGTATAATGTGTTTTGTGGTGTATTTTTACACATACCCATGCTGGGTGGGAGAAATATCTCTGTAAATAGACAATTGTGTGTAAAAAAAAATCAAAAAATTGTCATTTACAGAGATATTTCTCCCACCCAGCATGGGTATATGTAAAAATACACCACAAAACACATTATACTACTTCTCCTGAGTACAGCGATACCACATGTGTGGCACTTTTTTGCACCCTAACTGCGCTAAGGGGCCCAAAGTGCAATGAGTACCTTTAGGATTTCACAGGTCGTTTTGAGACATTTGGTTTCAAGACTACGCCTCACGGTTTAGGGCCCCTAAAATGCCAGGGTAGTATAGGAACCCCACAAATGACCCCATTTTAGAAAGAAGACACCCCAAGGTATTCCGTTAGGGGTATGGTGAGTTCATAGAAGATTTTATTTTTTGTCACAAGTTAGCGGAAATTGATTTTTATTGTTTTTTTTTTCACAAAGTGTCAATTTCCGCTAACTTGTGACAAAAAAAAATCTTCTATGAACTCACCATACTCCTAACAGAATACCTTGTGGTGTTGTCTTTCTAAAATGGGGTCACTTGTGGGGTTTCTAAACTGCCCTGGCATTTTAGGGGCCCTAAACCGTGAGGCGTAGTCTTGAAACCAAATGTCTGAAAACGACCTGTGAAATCCTAAAGGTACTCATTGCACTTTGGGCCCCTTAGCGCAGTTAGGGTGCAAAAAAGTGCCACACATGTGGTATCGCTGTACTCAGGAGAAGTAGTATAATGTGTTTTGGGGTGTATTTTTACACATACCCATGCTGGGTGGGAGAAATCTCTCTGTAAATGGACAATTGTGTGTAAAAAAAAATCAAAACATTGTCATTTACAGAGATATTTCTCCCACCCAGCATGGGTATGTGTAAAAATACACCCCAAAACACATTATGCTACTTCTCCTGAGTATGGCAATACCACATGTGTGGCACTTTTTTGCACCCTAACTGCGCTAAGGGGCCCAAAGTCCAATAAGCACCTTTAGGCTTTACAGGGGTGCTTACAATTTAGCACCCCCAAAATGCCAGGACAGTAAACACACCCCACAAATGACCCCATTTTGGAAAGTAGATACTTCAAGGTATTCAGAGAAGGGCATGGTGAGTCGGTGGCATATTTCATTTTTTTTTTTGTCACAAGTTAGCAGAAATGGAAACTTTTTTTTTTGTCTCAAAGTGTCATTTTCCGCTAACTTGTGACAGAAAATAAAATCTTCTATGAACTCACCATGCCTCTCAGTGAATACTTTGGGATGTCTTCTTTCCAAAATGGGGTCATTTGGGGGGTATTTATACTATCCCAGTTGCCGACTGCTCCACGCCAATTAGCGTGAGCAGTGCGTCAGCCCCAGGACCACTCCACGCCCATTGTCGTGAATGGCCTGAGCAGCTCCAGCTGGGGATCACACGCGCCTATGTGTGCGCATCCCCGGCAGTTAACTCCACCCCCTGTGTCGGCGGCGATCATTTGAACTGGCCAATAGTAATGTATAATGCACGTTGTTTTGGAAACAATGTGTATTATACGTGCTGCCTCCTCCCCTGGTGGTCACCGTGTCCCGGATCGACCACCAGAGAGGACGGCAGCCCGCACGTGAGCCCTGCACAACATTGCCCCCCCGCGATTGCCCTGATCACCCCTCACTGCCCCCTCACTGGCCCTGGCAGGCGTTTGACTGAGGTCTGATTGACATCTGGTCGCCTGTCACAGCTCTGATTGAGGTCTGAGTGACATCAGGGTGACATCTGAGTGACATCTATATGTTTGTGCACTGTGGATTACCATTTGATCGCCTGTTACCAGCTCTGATTGGCATTTGATCAGCTCTGATTGCCCTGTGATTGATCTGTGTTTACATTGCTTGGCATCTGACAACTGCACTGTAATTGACATCTGGTCACCTGTCACTAGCTCTGATTGAGGTCTGAGTGACATCTGAGTGACATCTGTGCATTTGTGCATTGTGGATTACCATTTGATCGCCTGTCACTAGCTCTGATTGGCGTTTGATCAGCTCTGACTGCCCCGTGATTGATCTGTGTTTACATTGCTTGGCATCTGAGAGCTGCAGTGTGATTGACATCTGGTCGCCTGTCACTAGCTCTGATTGAGGTCTGAGTGACATCTGAGTGACATCTATGTGTTTGTGCACTGTGGATTGCATTTGATCGCCTGTCACCAGCTCTGATTGCCCTGTAATTGGCTCTGATTGACCTCTGTCTGTTTTTAATTGCATTCGATTGCATCTGATTGCATTTGATTGCTATCTGATTGCCTCCAATTGTATCTAGGCCCCTTTGTTAGGTAGTTAGTCAGTTAGCACCCAGCCCACTACACCGCAGTCACGATTTAGTCACTGATTAGCGTCATCATCACTGTCACTAATCTGCAATGGTACTATATAGTATCTGTAAGTGATCAGTACTGATTGCAGTCAGTTCTATATAAGTACGTTAGGGTCACCTTAGAGAAGGCTCCACTAAAAACGCAGTGTTTGCCCGATCAGGCCTGATCGTTCGGCTGCACCGCAGTTACAACATTTTTTTTTTTCTGATCACTGCAAAAACACAACCCAATAGCTGCGGCGCTTTAAAGATCAGTTTTGATATTTTTTAATCAAAACTGAGCGATCGCAGCTTTTTGACCCCTAAGTTTAGTAGCCCAAAATGGCAAGAAAGGGGTATTCCCTGGAAGAGGCGTACAGGATTCTGGCCGAGTGGGGTAAAAGCGACTGGGAGTTCTCATCTGACGAATCATCCGGGTCAGAATATGAACCTGTAGACAGCAGTGGCTCTCTATCCGATAGTTCTGATCACAAGGTTGTGGTCCCTGCTAGCGCCATGTGTACCTGACCCCATGTCATTCGATTACAGGTGGTGCAGGGTCAGCCCCTAGGGCAGCAGAGTGGTGCTAGCGTTGATCCAGGTTTTCATGGTGAGGCATACACCAGCAGTGCAGCACCTCCTGGACTTAGCACCAGTACTGCCGTATACCCTGGTGAAGTGGCGAGCACCAGCATAGCAGTTGAAACTGGTTCAGTGGCACATGCAGTAAGACCCCAGTCACAGCCACCTGAAATACGGGCCCGTAGAACCCCTACACTCCCAGAGGTGCTGGCAAATACCGATTGGCAAGCAACCCCCTGGTTCCGCCGCACCCATAGTGCCCCCTTTCACCACCCAGTCTGGAGTCCAGGTAGAGACAGATCATCTAGGATCGGCCTTAGACTTTTTTCATCTGTTCTTCACCGAGGATCTCTATGACTTAGCCGTGGCAGAGACCAACCATTATGCCACACAATACATCACCGCCAAACCGGATAGCTACTATGCCCATTGCCCAGCCTTTCTGGTGGAAATCAGTCACAGTTTCCAAATTTAAAATCTTTTTGGGCCTTCTCCCCAACATGGGTCTAACGAAAAAAATGTATTGCAGTCCTATTGGTCTACGCACCCAATACATCACATACTGTCAGAATCCGCTCTGCTGGTCTTGATTCTCTGAACTGTGTTGTTTCCTATGCAGTTTGCATAGTTCAGTCCAGGGAAAAGAGATCTCTCTGTCAGTTTGAAAGGCTGACTGATTTGCATCCACTTGTCATGCAAATTGCTTGTCTGCTTCCTTTGAGGATTTCTAGTATAAATGTCACTTCCTCCCAGAATTCCTCGCTCGACATAGTTTCTGATTAGGGAAACGTACCTTGGAGCCTCAGCCTTTTTGTATCTTGTGGTGTATTCTAGTGTAGTTATTATTGGGGAGTGCACTTTGCATTTCCTATAGTGCAGTCAGGTTCTGTTTTATTTGTACTGTTTATTCCTGTTCTGTCTTGTCCTGTCCTTGCGATTGTACTATCACCTGCAGTGGTTGACAGTGAATCGTTTGGTCTCGCTCCTAGATCGCATTCGCCCTAGCGGTAGAGGCGGTGGATCTCCCTTGTCTGACTCTTGGAGTATAACCTTAGCTGCGGTTGCTACTGGTTACTCCTTCAGTCTGTCTTGTCTAGCACGAATGCTTGCTGTTGTCTGGGGTGAGGCAACCGATTAGCAAGCGTTTGCGTTATTTGTCTGTCGTCATTTTCTGTGTTCACGTGTTAGTCAGGGTTGGTACGTTTTGCCACAGTTGCGCTTAACGTGCGGTGGCAGTACCGTTAACGCGCTTGTCTCTGTTACGCATATCGTGTGGGGACCACGTTTAGCTAGTTCTTTTGTTATTTTCCTTGGCGTTCAGATTGTGGTTATTTGCTGTGTCTTCCTTACTCAATTCATGCTCTGTCTTTGCTCAGTCTTGTGTTGCTGATAGCAATCGCCTTTCTTGCGATTAGCTTTCTCACTCTGGCTTGCTATGATGGGATATGTCTACCATCGCGGGGTAGCGACTAGGTTGGTAGACATTCATATTGTCTGTCCCTGTTTTTGCTTTCTTCTGAGTTGTTACTTTATATTGCTCAGTGTTGCTCAATCGTGCAATTTCAATCTGGCATCTGTGGCGGTACAGAGGACTTGTTCCTCTGTGCTCCTGTTATGATCACTTCTGCAGCATGTACTGCTGGCTGCAGTTTTACTGGAGACAAGCAGTTTTTGATTTCTTTGCGTGCATTTGCTCACATAGTTTTGCGTGCTCGGGGGCGTGGCGCGGCATGCTTCCGGCCGGACGCATGTGAGCTAAGATCCACTCTGCTTCAGCCCTTTTATGCCGGGGATGTAACCAAGCTACCTTGCCATTACCCAAACCTCATCTTACCTTCATCCCCCCAACTTAGTGCATGCCGGGGCGAAACAAGACGCAAGCCCGTAGCTCGTAAGGCCCTCTTATGAGCTACTTTCTCCGGGCCCAACCTAAGATGGCGTCCTCACAACATGGCTCCAGGCGCTCTAACCGATCATCGCCTCAGAGACACTCTTCTTCTCCCTCATGCAGCCCGGAACAACTCGGCCTTACCAAGCGGGACCTTGAAGACGCCCTGGACCGCACCTACAACAGATTTGTAGGTAAGCTGCAAACGGAACTCCGCAAAACCACGGAGGCCCTCTCTCTCACGAGATAGCAGAAATCGGAGCCCGAGCTGGCGTATTGGAGACAAAGCACGACGAGCTATGCAAAGCGCATAAGCAGCTTGCGGCTGAGCACGACACCCTCAAATCCGAGGTAAGCTCTATGCATCTCCATATGGAAGACTTGGACATTCGCAACAGGTGCAGCAACTTGCGTCTCCGGGGTCTCCCCGAGTCCTATACCGATCTAAGGCCTACAATTACTAAGGTGTTTGCTGACCTTCTCCCTGATGTGGAGGAAGAAACCTTTATATTTGATCGGATTCACCGAGCCTTGCGGGCCAAGCCCCCTGAGAATAAGCCCCCCAGAGATGTGGTGATGTGCTTTAAAGATTTTATTTTAAAAGAAAGTGTCCTGCAGGCTGCACGCAAAGCTACCGAGATTTCGCTAGAGGGTTTCAAGCTGCAGTTATACCCAGATGTTTATCCTGTGACTTTAGATAAATGCCGTGAAATGAAAGCCATCACGAAGGTGCTCATAGCTGCTAAAATACAGTATCGTTGGGGATTTACCTTTAAACTTATCATTTCACAAGATGGCTCAGTGCTTACTGCTACGACTCCTGCTGAAGGCGTTACACTACTGGAGGAGCTGGGTTTGCAACCTCCCTCCATATCGGCTCCTCAACGACACCAGAGTGGTCCCAACCTTCGGCCTCCAAGTCTCCTAGAATGTCTCATTCCGATGAATGACCGATCCTGCTGTGATTTCAGTAACTATTAATGCTCTCCCTCATTTTATGTGTACTTTTAATTGGGGCTGAACAGGCATCATGCCAAGACCATTGACTGCTTGCCTTTTCCCCCCCCTCACCTTTGGGGCTGCTTTAGATCACTAGCCGCCCACCTATGAAAGGTGTTGACTCATGGACTAAGATGTCCCTCCTTAGGGCTTCCAGATGGTTCTCTTTGTTCTTGTTTTGTTCTCGTTTGACTTTTTTAGTTGTTAATTTTATTCTATTTAAGGCTTTGTTCATTTATCAGTCCACTCAGGTATTTTCATCATTGATAAGCTGGTTGTGCTTGTTTTATTTAAACTTTAATAATGTTTAAAATGATATCGCACAATGTGCAGGGCTTAAACGAGCCTTGCAAGCGGCATAAGGCCTTTTCCACATACAAACGTTTGGGAGCTTCATTGCTCTTTTTGCAAGAGACCCACTTTGCCCATGGGAAATTCCCACAGTTCTTTGACAGGGCCTTTGGCCGCCACTATCATTCCACTTTTGCTAAAAAAGCTAGAGAGGTTTCAATTTTTTTGCACAATTCTGTATCTTTTGAATTACAAGAGTCCTATCAGGACCCAGAGGGCCGACTGTTAATCTTAAAAGGGGTCCTGGCCGGTAAACTAACAACCCTGCTTAATTGTTATGCCCCCAATTCAGCTCAAGCAGACTTCTTCATTAAACTAAATTCCCTATTAGAAAAATACTCCTCTCCCAATTTAATCTTAGCAGGTGATTTTAATGTGGTGGATAACCCAACATTAGATAGGAGCACTCTCTCACCTTTTGCTCGTAGCTTTCCTAGAAAGTTGCAGAGGCTGCTGTCTCAGAACCAATTGGTCGACATCTGGAGAGCTTTTAACATGGGCTCTCGGGAGTATACTTTTTATTCTCATGCTAGAGGTTCTTATGCTAGGCTTGACTATATATATTTGACTCCACATCTTTCTGCTAGCATATCAGCTTCTTCTATTGAAATCTGCCCCTGGTCGGATCATAATTTTGTGATGGCTCAATTTAACTCTTTTGGTCCTCCCCCTTCATATAAACGCTGGCGCCTTAATGACAGTTTAATTGCCTCAGAGGCTGATCGTTCTGAGATAGCAGCCTCTATCTAAGATTATTTTTGCTTTAACTCTTCTCCTGATCTTTCACCAGGGCTGCTATGGGCTGCTCATAAACCCTCCATTAGGGGTATCCTTATCTCGAAAGCTATTAAGGCAAAGAATGACAGATCACTCTTGGGTTCACCAGCCCCCATCGAAGCCAGTCAGGCATCTTCTTGGCTTTCCTCTCTGAACTTGCCCAATCTTTCCCCTGAACAATTGTCGTTGTTAAACGCTCCTATTACCCATAATGAATTAGCCAAAGCAATTAAGGAACTCAAATCCTCCTCCGCCCCTGGCCCTGATGGGTACTCATCCACCTATTACAAAAAATTTGCCCACTTATTAATCCCCCATCTGATCCCTGTTTTTAACGCCGTCCTCAAAGGGGAGACTTTCCCCCCAGAAATGCTCTTAACTAATCCCTAAGCCAGGTCTAGACCACTCTCTCCCTAATAATTTCCGCCCTATCTCAATCATTAACAATGATATAAAATTATTTTCTAAAATTCTCTCTGTCAGACTGGCTTCGATGGTGCACCCTTTAATTCAAAAAGAACAATCTGGCTTTATACCAGGCCGTCAAGGATATGATAATGTCCGTTTAGCCCTTAATCTCATCCAGGACTCCCAGCTCACTGACTCTCGCTTTCTGATGTTAAGTTTAGACTTCAATAAGGCTTTTGATTCAGTGGGCTGGGAGTATCTACACTTGGTTTTACGCTCTTTTGGTATACATGGTCCTTTTGTATCAGCCATTAAGGCTCTTTACACTGACCCAGTAACTCACATTCATATTCCAGGAGCCTGCTCCAACCCCATTGGGTTGCGTAGGGGCTCCCGCCAGGGGTGCCCACTATCTCCCTTGCTTTTTGCCTTGGCTGTGGAGCCCCTGGTGGAAGCCCTGCATCAGCACCCTGATATCCACGGCTATGATGAAACCTATAAAATGTTGCTCTATGTGGACGACGTGTTGCTATTTTTGTCTAGGCCTGTCACTTCGCTTCCAGTATTGCTCCCTCTTTTGGAAAAATTTGCTACTTTTTCAGGACTAGAGGTTAACACTGCCAAATCTGCGGCCATGCCAATCAACCTTCCTAGACCTGCTGTTAAGTTATTAGAAGCCAACTTCGATTTTAAATGGCAGCATCACAAATTCAAATATCTATTTGACCCCTAAGTATTCATCTCTCTTTGAAGCAAATTGAAGTATTTTTGACCCCTAAGTATTCATCTCTTTGAAGCAAATTATCCCCCCTTATTTTTAACCATCTCCAAACACCTTAAAGACTGGTCAACCTACAAGATTGGCTGGCTAGGCCGCAGCCTGGCATGTAAGATGATCCTTTTACCCAAACTGTTGTAGTATTTTAGGACTTTGCCCATCCTCCTTCGGAAGAGTCAATTAGCCCATCTTCAATCCCTTTTCAATAAATTTGTATGGGACAATAAACCCCCTCGTATCCGATGTAAAATATTATATCGGCACAAGCTTTCTGGCGGTATAGGAATGGTCAAAGTATATACAAAGGTAACTCGCACACCAGGCAAAAAGTAAATGCAAAAAAGTCTGTATTTCAAAATGTCAATAAATAGAAATAGCGACAATACAAATGGCAAACAATGGCCTGCTTAGCAGACATCACAGTGTGGTGAACATAATACAGATCACACTAATGGAGTCAAGTTTGAATACATACAGAAGCATACAAAAGCATGAACCTAAACATCAATCATAGTAATGAGCTGTACAGATTATATCAAGCAAAATGCACAAAGTCATGACCCCATGGTGAAAAAAGTATACCCTGACAGCGCGCTGTTTCGTAACCTTCGTCAGAGAGTATACACAATAGGCTGCTGCTGGCTGCTGCCAGCAGCAGCCTATTGTGTATACTCTCTGACGAAGGTTGTCAGGGTATACTTTTTTCACCATGGGGTCATGACTTTGTGCATTTTGCTTGATATAATCTGTACAGCTCATTACTATGATTGATGTTTAGGTTCATGCTTTTGTATGCTTCTGTATGTATTCAAACTTGACTCCATTAGTGTGATCTGTATTATGTTCACCACACTGTGATGTCTGCTAAGCAGGCCATTGTTTGCCATTTGTATTGTCGCTATTTCTATTTATTGACATTTTGAAATACAGACTTTTTTGCATTTACTTTTTGCCTGGTGTGCGAGTTACCTTTGTATATACTTTGGCTTTTAGGGCCACTTTGTGCCCGTTTTACAGACTCAGCACCCATAGCATTCTACTTTAGTTTCTATGATTAATAGGGTGTGCAGACCTTTTTTGTAAATATGGTATAGGAATGGTCAACCTATGGTTCTACTATTTAGCTGCTCGTACATCTCTTATTGGACTGGAACCAAACTGTGGACCCTCCACTATGGTGCCAGTTTGAAGCAGGTTCAATTGAGCCTGATTATTTACCTACACTAATAGCCTCTCCCAATAAGCAGATAATCTCCTAAATTCTCCCCCTTAATACTATTGTAGCCCATTCTCTTAAATTATGGTTCCTCACCCAAGCCCAATTTCAATTGGCCCCTATTTTGTCTACTCGGATATCCTTTTTGGGTAATCCAGATTTCCCCCCTGCCCTAGAAAACCCTCAATCTTTCTCTTGGTGGAAAGACCAAGGTTTAATCACTGCCAATAAATTTTGGATAGCAGATAAGTTTTCTTCCTTTTACTTCTTCCGCTTTTCTAGATCTATTCCCGATGAAGAAATGTTCCGCTATTGCCAAATCAAGCATTATTTTCAGTCATTATACAACCCTATCCCACAAGATCCTCTTAAACCTTTTGAAATTATGTACTATAACCAAGGCCAAGGCAGAGGCTCTATTTCTAAAATCTACTTATTGTTGATTGGTACGGGCACTGATAGTAAATTGCCTTATATGTTACAATGGGAACAAGACCTAGAAAAGCAACTTGACCTAGGCACCTGGTCAAAAATTTGGTCTAATGTGGCCTCAACTTCAGCTTCCAATGTCTTAAAGGACACCGCCATTAAGCTTATGCTTTGTTGGTACTTTACCCCAATGAAACTGCATAGGATGTTCCCTTCAGTCTCTCCCTTATGCTTCCGTAATTGTAATAACAACGGCTCCCTTTCTCATATCTTTTGGGACTGTAGGGTTGCTCAAGAGTTTTGGGATCAGTGGAATGAGTTGGCCTCCAAGTTATTCTCTTTGAATATTAAGATCACCAAAAAGCAAGCTTTGTTATTTTTTCCGAACCAGCAATCCCAAAGAAGTTTCAGAAACTATATAGATATCTGGTGTTATCAGCTCTCTGGGCTATAGCTCTGAAATGGAAAACTGCCACTCTTTCTATTGCTCTAATCTCTGACAGGATGAACAATATTAAACTAACTGACAGATTATTTTATGCTTCAATTGACAACCTTGATAGATTTAACTCTATCTGGGATCCATGGTTTACTTATTGCGAGAATTTGAATCCAAATACCTAGAATTCTCTTTTGAATGCTTTTTTCTCTCTTCTCTCATCTTGCTATGACCGCCGAATGTATGATTTATTATGATGGTTTGTACCTGACTTGTCAATTGACTATGTTATTTGCTATCGTAGTGGGATGTGGGTGTCAAAAACACCCTCTAGTGAAAAGATACAGGAGACAAAAGTGGGAGCCCAATAGTGTAGTATGTCAAAAACAATTGAACGTAATAAAAGTAAGACACTACTCACAAAGGTGGGTTGCAGAGGGGCAACCGACCACAGGAAGCAGGTGGAGACAACAAACCCGACTCCACTCGGGGTGGTCCCTAGGGACCTGGATGCGGTCGCTCTCCTTGGTAAGGGGGCTTTTAGGACCATTGTAGTCCCTTACACACTCCAATGAGTTCTGGGTCACCATGAGCTTGCTGGTTAGTCTGTACCTCTCGGTTTACAAGCCCTACTCCATAGAGCCAAATTAATCCATGCCATGCACTGATGAGGATCAAACAATCCGAAACAGTCTGTATGCATGTTGGATTATTATGGCTCTGTACAATTTAACAAGCTGACACATCATTGCAATCCAGCGGTTCTGGAGGTGTGTTTAGCTTCTAAGGGTACAATGGTTAATTTGCATATATTCAGCAGTGGTGCTCTGGGAGACATCTCGAGCTCACTCCAACCTGAATTATCGCAAATTCTTTCTGTTTTAGGAAAGCAAATTTTTGTTTTTTTTGGTAAAAGAAAGGGGACAGATATTCGCCGTGGTCGAAGCCACGTGTGGTCTGTACCCACCCCTCAGACGGGTGAGGTAAGGGGGTATGATTGCACAATAAGGGTATAAGAGGCACCCTGGTGTAATAAAAGCATCTAAAAACAGTTTAAAAACGGGAAATAAATTTGAGGTGGCTTACCTCAGTAACGAAAAAATCTTTGTATTTTACAAAGGTTTTTATTAGTAGCTACTAATAAAAACCTTTGTAAAATACAAAGATTTTTTCGTCACTGAGGTAAGCCACCTCAAATTTATTTCCCGTTTTTAAACTGTTTTTAGATGCTTTTATTACACCAGGGCGCCTCTTATACCCTTATTATGTTATTTGCTAAACTTGAATAAAGCCTTTTATATATAAAATCATAGTTTTGCGTGCTCTTACACTGAGCGTTGATTATATCGACAGAGAGAAATGCAAGAGATAAATGTGAGAGAAGTATGTGATAAATAAGTGATAGTTAGTAGTTAGTTTTTCTCCAAATCACAATTCACCAGGGAAGAAAGGGGGTGTGGCCATTCGTTATTTTTTCATCTCTTTATCCCCTGAATGAACCTGGAGATATCGTGGTTTTCACACAGCAGCTGCTGCTGTGGAAGATGGAGCCTTTTGAGCTTACTCTGTTAGGCCTGGTGCACACCAAAAACTGCTAGCAGATCCGCAAAATGCTAGCAGATTTTGAAACGCTTTTTCTTCTTTTTCTGCAGCGTTTCAGCTAGCATTTTGCGGTTTTGGGAAGCGTTTTTGGTGTAGTAGATTTCATGTATTGTTACAGTAAAGCTGTTACTGAACAGCTACTGTAACAAAAAACGACTGGCAAACCGCTCTGAAGTGCCGTTTTTCAGAGCGGTTTGCGTTTTTCCTATACTTAACATTGAGGCAGAAACGCCTCCGCAATCCAAAATCTGCAGCAGCCCGGGAGTATGCGTTTCTGCAAAACGCCTCCCGCTCTGGTGTGCACCAGCCCATTGAAATGCATTACCCAAGCGTATCCGCAGCCGCAAGCGGATCGCAAAACGCAGCCGAACCGCTCTGGTGTGCACTAGGCCTTAGAGCTTGCTTCTATTATGAGGAGATGAAGGCGCAGGAGGAGGGTCTGTTTAATCGCCCCTCGTATTTTTCGTGAGAGAACAGTTCTTGATAATTTTACTGAGACAGAGGTGGTGTAGAAGTTCAGACTCACTCGTGATATGATTTATGATATGATCCGGCAGTAAAAGGCAGGAATACTCTGGTCACGTAGTGGTAAAACTCCGCTTCCTACCCACAATGCTTCACTTTCAAGCTTACAGAGAGAAAAAGTATCCCATGTAAATCATTAATACCGATTACCTAACTCTCTGCTTTCTCACACTTTCCTCATGCATATCTCTCCATTATCCCCTGCTATCGAACATTTTTCTCTCTGTCTTCTCACACTGGTGAATTGACTCCAGAGTGTTAAAATACCTCATGAGATAAACTACCTACCTTTTTTCTCTTAGTAAATCCTCTCTGGTGAATTGACGCCATTGTCAGCGGGTGATTGTTCCAATTTCCCTGAGGTGAAGCAAGTAAGTTCTGAGTCTGTTTCATTCTCCAAAATGGGTCTACTTGAAAAGGACGCCTGTAAAAAAGGGCGCCTGGTGGAGCCCATATATGCCAAATTCGGCTACAAAAAAGGCGCCTGGTGTAGCCCATATACCAACTTCGGCTACAAAGGGCACCTGGTGTAGCCCATATAACAACTTTGGCTACAAAGGGCGTCTGGTGTAGCCCATATATTCCAAATTCGACTACAAAGGGCATCCGGTGTAGCCCATATATGCCAAATTCGGCTACAAAGGGTGCCTGGTGTAGCCCATATATATCAAATTTGGCTACAAAGGGCACCTGTTGTAGCCCATATATGCCATATAGTTTTAGTTTATAAAAAGGATGCTGTTATAGGCAAAATTTGTTGGGCTATAAAAGGGCTCTAGATATAGCTGAGAAAAGTGAATACTATGACCTAACTTCTCCCTACTCTCACACAGAACCCTCCCCTGATGGTGCTTAACCCTAACCCCCCTGGTGGTGCGTTGCCCTAACCCCTCCCTGGTGGTGCCTAACCCTAACCCCTCTCTGGTGGTGCCTAACCTTAAGACAGCCCCTGGTGATTACTATGACCTAACTTCTCCCTACTCCAACACAGAACCCTCCCCTAACCCTAACCCCCCCCCCTGGTGGTGCCTAACCCTAACACTCCCCAGGTGGTGCCTAACCCTAAGACCCCCCAGGTGGTGCCTAACCCTAAGACCCCCCCGGTGGTGCCTAACCCTAAGACCCCCCCGGTGGTGCCTAACCCTAAGACCCCCCGGTGGTGCCTAACCCTAAGACCTCCCCCCCCCCCCCCCCCAGAATCAAAAACCTTGTCGAAAATCTTGTAGCTGAATAAAAAATATGGGCTACAAAGGGGTGCCCTACTGTAGCCGAAAACCTTGTAGCCGAAAAAATATGGGCTACAAAGGAGTGCTGTTCTGTAGCCGAAAACCTTGTAGCCCCAAAAATATGGGCTACAAAGGAGTGCCCTTCTGTAGCCGAAAACCTTGTAGCCAAAAAAAAATATGGGCTATAAAGGGGCGTCCTACTGTAGCCGAAAACCTTGTAGCCGGAAAAATATGGGCTACAAAGGGGTGCCCACTTGTAGCCTATATCAAAACTCGGGCGCCCTTTTCACCACCTTGTAGCCCATATTTCCAGAAATAACATTGATGTCTATGGAGGGAGGCGCCCTTTTCATACAGGCAGCTCAGGCGCCCTTTTCAACTGATCTCTCCAAAACAACAGAATGTGTGAATTCTGAAAGTCTGTTTCCCAGGGCAACTGCTTGTGTGGAGGTTGAATCTGTGCGATCTGATGCTTTTATCTCCGGTGTTCTTGCAAATTATGATCAAAATAAAAACAGATCTTTTCCACCCAGTAATCTTTTAAGATCTTCCATTTATGAACCTGCTATGGGGAAAATTCCTAAACGATGCAACTTCAAGAACAATGTTAACCTCCCTGGCGGTTTGTTAAAATCCGCCAGGGGGCAGCAAATACCTTTTTTTTTCATTTTTATTTTTTACATGTAGCGAGACAATGTCTCGCTACATGATAGCCGCTGCTGAGCGGCATCCCCCCAGCCCCTCCGATCGCCTTCGGCGAACGGAGATCAAGAGATCCCGTTCAAAGAACGGGATCTCTTGGAGGGCTTCCCCCGTCGCCATAGCGACGGGGCGGGATGACGTCACCGACGTCATCGGCGTCGTGACGTCAAAGGGGAATCCGATCCACCCCACAGCACTGCCTGGCACTGATTGGCCAGGCAGCGCACGGGGTCGGGGGGGGGGGGGGCGGCTGCGGCGACGGGTATAGCGGCGGATCGGCGGGTAGCGGCGGCGATCGGAGGTTACACGCAGCTAGCAAAGTGCTAGCTGCGTGTAACAAAAATAAAATTATGCAAATCGGCCCAGTGGGGCCTGAGCGGTGCCTCCCGGCGGCATAGCCCGAGCTCAGCTCGGGCTTACCGCCAGGGAGGTTAATGTGTCAAATAAAATTTCTTGTGTTTCTGTCTCAACTTCTTCTGCAGAGAAACCTATGCCTCACTCTGTGAACACCTGTGTAAACACACTGTTAGATGAAAATTGTTCCAATTTTCCTGTCCTTGACATTCCACAACCGAAGGTGATGTGGGATCCGCAAATTTTGCGTTCTGACTCCCCTGATTTGGCATTGTTGACCGAGTTTAAGGGTGATACAGAGCTTTGGTTGTGTGAATTTGATGCTGGGGCTCAGCGCATCTCTGATCGGAGGCCATTCGGAGGCGGCCTGGTGATGCGCTGATCCCACTTTTTGCGCAATTTTTAATTTTACTTGGTAGCGCGCCCAGGCTATGCATATGCATAGGTAAGATTTGGTTAGTGTTAGGTCCCCTCCCATGGAGGATTGACTTCTTCGTAGTGGGAGGGACGAGTACTTAACAAGTTGCATGCAAGCTGTTACAGGAAACCAACATCCTCCAGTGGTAGACAGGTCATGTGTATGCTCAGTGTGTATTTTATCCCATAAGTGGTGCTTGCACTCTTTTGCAGGTAGGCACTCATCTGTTTTTAAGTAGCGCTGTTCATTTCCTTGCTATGTACTAATTTAATTCATTTTTTGTCAGCCGCTCCCACTTAACAGCTTTGCTTTTGGTGTATATGCAGAGCCTCTGTTTGGGTTCAAGGTGCGTTTGCAGTCTCTGGGGGGGCTCAGCGCATCTCTGATCGGAGGCCATTTGGAGGAGGCCTGGTGATGCGCTGATCCCACTTTTTGCGCAATTTTCAATGTGTAAACACACTGTTAGATGAAAATTGTTCCAATTTTCCTATCCTTGACATTCCACAACCGAAGGTGATGTGGGATCCGCAAATTTTGCGTTCTGACTCCCCTGATTCGGCATAGTTGGCCGAGTTTAAGGGTGATACAGAGCTTTGGTTGTGTGAATTTGATGCTGGGGAAACTTTGTTTTGTTCAGAAAATATTTCTGTGAGCTTGCCCTGTACCATGAATGAAACAATGTTGTCCAGCCAAACTGACATTTGTGAATCCCTTTCTTGCTCTACAGAAAGTACTGACTTTACTTTCTGTATTCTGTATGACTCTATAGTGCCTGGTATAAAATCTCCAGCAGAGAGCTCAGAAGCTCTTTTTGGTGTTGCAGTTATACTCACCTGTTTTTCTGCCATTCTGGAATTGCAGTCAAGTTTGACTGCTATGCAGGATTCTGTGTTTAATGAAACCAAAGTCAGGGAGTCAGGGTCTGTTCCAGCAGATATTTCTATGCAGTCTGTTCATGTGAATAAAATCCAGTGTGTTGTAGAACCATTTCTAAAACCTCAGCCCTGTCCTCTGAATGTATTTAACGTTTTGCCCTGGAACATGGATAGTTCAGAATCATTGATGAGTTTACCAGAAAACTTAGGGATTTGTGCTCCTGAACTTTCATGTGATGTTTTGGAGACCTCTGAGTTCCTGTCTGATGGTGCAGAGCTTTTAAGTTATGCTTCATGCCCCCTAAGTTCCACTGAAGTAACGCCCACGTCAGTGGGCATCGCTATTATGCTAACTACTTTTGCAGTTCTTTTGGAGCTTCAGTCATGTGTAGTCAATAATGAATTTTTGTTGGATACAGTTGTAGTCACAGAGACTTCTAAGTCTGATTCTGAGTCTCTTTTTGAAAGTCCAGTACCTGTTACCACCAGTCACAATGATTTTTTGTCTTGCTCTGAATCTGGTCTGGCTGTGTCGGTTTCTGAGGTCTACAGTCCCTCAGCATGCCCAGTGGTTGCTCCTGTTCCAGTGCCCAGATGTTCTCCGTGATCCAGCATGCCCAGAGGTGCCCTCTGTGTTTATGTGCCCTGATGTCCCCCTGGTGGTGTCTTGTCCAGAAGGCGTCGGAAGCGCCACATGCCTCAATACGGTTCTGATTCCTGAAAACTCTGTTTGTGACAGTTGTCCTTGTGACTTTGGCTTGAGGGTTTCCCTGAGTCATGTGGGGGGTCCTGTTGGATCACCATGTGGCTCTCTGGGATCTTCCAATCTCTTGGGGTCTTTTTGGAATTGTGAGTCATTCTGGGAGATTCCTGGGGGTTCTTGCCTTGGTGCTGTGGACTGGTCCAATAATAAGTATTATCCCGGATGAAGACCGTTGTAGTGGGCACAACTCTGAAGGTCTCTGGTTCTTTGGACTTGACCTGGGGGACTGGGTGTATCATGCCAAGGCTCTCGGTGGGCATTGTTCTGGTAGTCGCGGTACTCATGGGTATCACTTTGGAGCTGGTTATATTGGTGGGCATGGTTTTTGGGGTTCTGGGGCGGATTGTTTCCGTCATGGTTTAGCCAGTTCAGGATGCATGCCCGGTTGGTCTACCCCGGCCGTTCTGAATTATTTTTTTTGTGGTGGTTTTACGGCAAGGAGAATCTTCAGTTTTGAAAGACGTACTGTCAGAATCCGCTCTGCTGGTCTTGATTCTCTGAACTGTGTTGTTTCCTATGCAGCTTGCATAGTTCAGTCCAGGGAAAAGAGACCTTTCTGTCTGTTTGAAAGGCTGACTGATTTGCATCGACTTTTCATGCAAATTGCTTGTCTGCTTCCTTTGAGGATTTTTTAGTATAAATGTTACTTCCTCCCAGAATTCCTCGCTCGACATAGTTTCTGATTAGGGAAACGTACCTTGGAGCCTCAGCCTTTTTGTATCAGCCTTTTTGTGGGCCACACTTGTGTAGTAGTTGTCCATGTAGAGATGGTACCCCTTGTGGAATAAGGGTGACACAAAGTCCCACACAATCTTGCCACTGCTCCCCAGGCAGTCAGGGCATCCGACCAGCTCCAGTTTTGAGTCTTTACCCTCATAGACTCTAAAACAAAAAGTATAGCCTGTGGCCCTTTCACAGAGCTTATACAACTTGACCCCATATCGGGCGCGCTTGCTTGGGATGTACTGCTTAATGTCAAGGCGCCCGGTAAAATGTATCAGCATTTAAAGTTAGTCGGAATTCCCTGCTGTGGCACTGTGCGACCTAGTCGCCAGTTCTTCCCCCAACGGCTCACTACTACCCGACTTGCACGGGGGGAGAGGGTTGCCTTGTGTAACGATGACCTTCTTGCAGTGAAATGGAAGGACAAGGGGGACATTTACCTTCTGTCCACCATTCACGCAGACGCGACAGTTCAAATTCGATGGGCAACTGAGGTCATTGAAAAACCCCTTGCCATCCACGATTATAACACAAACATGGGAGAGGTGGAATTCAACGACCAGATGTTGGCTCCCTATTTAGTTTCCCGAAGGACCAGACGCTGGTATAAAAAGGTGTCTGTATATTTAATTCAATTGGCAACTTGCAATAGTTTTGTTCTCTATACAAAGGCTGAGAAAACGGGATCCTTCCTTCAATTTCAGAAAGAGATTGTTTCAGAACTCTTGAATCCAGGAGGAACTGTGCCCCAACCCCCTGATGTAGTTAGACGGCTACATGAAAAACATTATGCTACTAACTTTCCAAGTGCCCCAGGTCAACGCACTCCAAGAAAAGCTTGTTGTGTCTGCAAGAAGGCTGGGATAAGGCGTGACACCACTGTTTACTGTCCCACCTGTCCTGAACATCCTGCCCTATGCATAGGGGAGTGTTTCAAGAAGTTCCACTCACAGATACATTTTTAGAGTAGGGATCTTGAAACATAGCAGTAGGTAGTTGCTACGCACTTTAGTTCCAATGGACACAGCATGTATGATCTTCGTATCACTGCCCTGAAGGGTGGCTTCAAAACGTCAAATGATTGATTAATAGCAGAAACAAAATTTAAATATCATCAGCCTCATACCAATATAAAAAGTTTTTGTCCTTATTCAAGCCCTTGTTCACTGCTTTGATCCAATATATAAACTCTTTCTCAGCCTATATAGCTAAACTTGTGAACTCAGAATTTAGGATACCTCTGTGTCAGTCTAACTCCCAGGTCTGTGAGCATGATGTAAACAAGGATTCTTATCTCAGCTAACAACTTCCCACCCCACATTTAGATGTTCTGTTTCACTTAAGGCATCTTAATGACATGTATTTATGCTTGAAAAAAATCTGTTTTCCCTTTTGATGTTGCATATACAGTATAAAGCTGTCTGTACCATCAGCCTGCAAACATACAGGATTGTAAACCCAACGAAGCCTGCAAGGCCGAAAGCTTGCTTATTCTTATTCTTTTTAGTTAGCCAATAAATGGCATCATCCTGATTTAAAACATCTTGCTTTTACTGATGGCTAACACGGTACAATACCCTACTGCTACTACTGTCTGTGTATCTGTCACACACTGTAACAGTACTGCAATTGAATTAAGCTAACTCAGTACAAATTTATTGTACATAACTGGTAGCAGTACGTAGTAGTAGTAGTAGCAGTAGTAGTAGCAGCAGTAGCAGCAGTAGCAGCAGTAGCAGTAGTAGCAGTAGTAGCAGTAGTAGTAGTAGTACTTCAACTAACAGAGTGACAGCAAAGAAGCACACACTGACACACTAACTGTCTGTCTATCTGTCACACACTGTAACAGCACTGCAAATGAATTAAGCTAACTCAATACAAATTAACTACATATAACTGGTAGTAGTAGACTAGTTGTAGTAGTAGTACTAGTAGAACTTCAACTGATGGAGTGTCATGAGCACACACTAACTGTCTATCTGCCACACACTGACTGACTCTAACAGCAGCACTGCAGTAACTATCTGTAGTAAATTAAGCTAACACAGTAGTAGTACTCTCTCTAACAACTACACAATAAGACTAGTAGTAGTACAGTAATCTAATCCCTAATAACCTACAAGCTATACTGTAGCTAAGGCTGGCAGCAGGCCTAGCCTGAGCACACAGCAGGCCCTAACCTAGCCTAGCAGCTGCAGCACTGAGTCTGACTGTCACACTGACTAAAATCAAAATACAAGCTAGCTAACTAAAAAACAATACAATACAGGTGCAGCACTTGCTTAGCCAAAACCACTGGAGATGTCTCTCGGTGAGCAGTCACTAGCAAAGACGAGATTCTCATCATGGCGTCCGCCTTATATACAGGAGGGGATTCCCCTCTGCGATTGGTTGCTAGGGCTTCGGCTGGGAGCCCTCTGATTGGCTCAATGACGTCATGGATGTCATCTCTGTGGTTACACTATCTGAATCGAGTACTCGAACTAGGTATCCGGTGGGATTTCCAGATACCTAATACGTATAAGAGTTCGCTCGGATAGTGCATTCCGGATTTATCCAGCTATCCAGAATCCGTATCCGAGGTCGGATACCAGAAAACCGTTCGGATATCCGGGTAGTTCGAGTTTCCGGAATCCTGTTACACACACATACAGGCCAGCCCACGCCACAGTCATTGCTGGGCCTTGCAGTTCTACTATCTTCTTCTATCTATTACAAGCTGGCACACTGTCTATCATAAGCCATGCTTAGCTTGCAACTGTATTTGTGATTAAACTTACTGTAGGATATCTGTCTGTGTGGGTTAAAGTACACAGCCCAGTGATACACACACAGAGCTGCTGTATATTTGACACGGATTGTGTGCCTCTTTGTGGTTACACACACTGTCTACCACTATTGAATATTGTTAGTAGTACTGCATACCCCCAATATGGAAAAAATGACAGGCAGAGGCAGAGTAAGCGGCAGGCCACCCCACAGGTCTTTTTGAGGTCGTACTGGTGTGATTTCGTGTGGCCCTCAACCAATGCACAGTGTTCAGAAGGCACATACCCTCAACCCCCCAAAATTCTGAGGACATAGCTGACAGAACACCTTATCTTCCTCTGCTTCCACACAGAACCATGACATATCTTCCTCCTCCTGCTCTGATTCAGGCACCCCACAACTACTTAACACTCAGCCGGCAGCCACCACCACTACTACTAGCACACCAGTCACTCCATTTGAGATGTGGGAGGGGTTATTCACACATTACTCTGATGAATTTACTGATGCACAACCATTATTGGTACAAGATGAAGGCGTTAAGGATGTTACACTAACACCACCTCATATGTCTGAGTTAGGCGTCACTACACACATAGACATTGAGGTGTGAGGATGATGGATGAACTACCTGCTGTTGGTGCAGTTTTGGAAGTGTCTGATACAAGCGAAGCTATGGATGATGATGTGGGCATAGATGCAACGTGTGAGCCCCGAAGACAAGATGAACAGGGGGACAGTTAAGAGGGGGAGACAGGAGGAGGAGATGAGTTGCTGTAAGCAGCAGGGGGAGCTCATCGCAAGCGGCTTGTGGCAGTGTCCGGCGGCATGTATCACCACCTAGGGTCATCCAGCCAAC
Organism: Hyperolius riggenbachi; assembly: GCF_040937935.1. NCBI lineage: Eukaryota > Metazoa > Chordata > Amphibia > Anura > Hyperoliidae > Hyperolius > Hyperolius riggenbachi. Next base: position 168,938,670 of record NC_090655.1, read on the forward strand.
ACGCCCTTCAACGCCAGCTGCTGCCATCACCAGAATGCCTTTATCCCAGAGCTCACCAGTGTGGCATTTTTTTTGTGTCTCTGTTCCAGATTACAGCGATGCCATTTGTAATATCTGCCACCGAGTCGTGGAAAAAGCAACACCCACCTAGGGACAACTGCCTTACAAAGGCACTTAATCTCCTATCACAAACACCAATGGGATGAGCACATAAGGAAAAGCAGCACACAAACGCAAAGCCACCCTCCGCCTCCTCTTCCTCCTCCTCCTGGTCCAGCATCTTCAGCCGCTTTATACTCTTCTGCCCTTGCATCTTCACAGCCACCCTCCTCCACTCCGCCTCTCATCTTGAGCAGTTCCTGCTCCTCTGCCCACAGCAACCAGGTGTCCGTTAAGGAAATCTTTAAGCGGAAGAAGCCAATGTCTGCCAGTCACCCCCTTGCCTGGCATCTGACAGCTGGCTTGCCTGCCAGCTGTTACCATACAAGTTGGTGGACTCTGAGGCCTTGCGAAAATTTGTGGCGATTGGGACACCGCAATGGAAGATACCAGGCCGCAATTATTTTTCCAACAAGGTGATACCCAAACTGTACTGTGATGTTGAAAGGCAAGTGGTGTCATCTCTGGCACAAAGCATCAAGGGTCCATCTTACCACGGATGCCTGATCTGCAAAGCAAGGTCAGGGCAGATATATTACTTATACGGCACATTGGGTAAACCTGCTGACCGCTGGCAAGCATGGAGTACGTGGCTGTGCAGCGGACTTAGTGACACCCACGGCTTGCAGGCAGGCCTGCTGCCACCTCCTCTTCTTCTCCTCCAACTCCTCCTTCTACATTCTCTTCACTGTTGTCCTCCTCCTCTGCTAAATCCTACTCTACTGTTGCGCTCACCTCTCCAATTGCACACCCCCAGCTCCCCATGGCCCATTCCGCATGCCAGGTACGATGGTGTCACACCATCTTGGACATGTCTTGCCTCAAAGCCGAGAGTCACACCAGACCAGCACTCCTGTCCGCTCTGAACAAACAGGTGGATCAGTGGCTGACCCCGCACCAACTGGAGATCGGCAACATGGTGTGTGACAACGGAAGCAATCTCTTGTCGGCTTTGAGTTTGGGCAGGTTGACACATGTGTCCTGCATGGCATATGTGCTGAATCTTCCAATCCAAAGATTTATGTGTAAGCTTACAGGAGGTCCTGAGGCAGTCCAGGATGGTGTGTGCACATTTCAGGCGTTCCTACACGGCCATGGCACGCTTGTCCGATATTCAGCGGAGAAAGAACTTGCCAGTGAGGTGCTTGATTTGTGATAGCCCAACTTGCTGGAATTCAATGCTTCTCATGTTTGACCGCCTTCTAAAACAGAAGAAAACCGTCAATGAGTATCTGTACAGCTACGGTACGATTTTTTTGCCAAGGTATTGGACACTCATGCGTAATGCCTGCAGGCTCATGCATCCATTTGAGGAGGTGACAAACCTGGTGAGTTGCAGTGAAGGTGCCATCAGCGACCTGATCCCATATGTTTTCTTCCTGGAGCGTGCCGTGCATAGAGTGGTGGATCAAGCTGTAGAGGAGCGTGAACAGGAAGAGGAAAAGTTGTGGGAACTATCACCACCAGAAGCAGATTTGCCGTCAACACCTGCGGCAGCACAGAGGAGAGCGAGGAGGAGTCTGGGGAAGAGGAGTCAGAGTAGGGAGGTGGCTTTGAGGAGAAGATGGAAGAACAACCGCAGAAGGCGTTGCAAGGGGCTTGTGCTGCTCATCTTTTGGGTACCTGTGGTCAAGGGGAAGGACTTGTGCTGGGTGGCAACGCTACTAGACCCTCGGTATAAGCACAAAGTGGTGAAAAGGTTACCAAATTACCAGAAGGCAGAAAGGATGCAGCATTTGCACAACAAGATGGCAAGTATGCTTTACACTGTGTTAAAGGGTGATGTCACAGCTAGAGTTGAGCCGAACCTCCGATTTTTAGGTTCGCGAACCGGGTTCGCGAACTTTCGCGGAACGTTCGGTTCGCGTTAAAGTTCGCGAACCGCAATAGACTTCAATGGGGATGCGAACTTTGAAAAAAAAAAATTATGCTGGCCACAAAAGTGATGGAAAAGATGTTTCTAGGGGTCTAACACCTGGAGGGGGGCATGGCGGAGTGGGATACACACCAAAAGTCCCCGGGAAAAATCTGGATTTGACGCAAAGCAGCGTTTTAAGGGCAGAAATCACATTGAATGCTAAATGACAGGCCTAAAGTGCTTTAAAACATCTTGCATGTGTATACATCAATCAGGTAGTGTAATTAAGGTACTGCTTCACACTGACACACCAAACTCACCGTGTAACGCACCGCGAAACAGCTGTTTGTGTAGTGACGGCCGTGCTGGACTGGTGCGCACCATGGCGAGAGTGCAGGTTTTGGTGGCTTTGCAGCCCATATGGTCGCCTGGCTGATGTAGCTGAATGACAGAACAGTGACTGTCCAGCTGATCAAATTTGGTCTGACCACAATGAAGCAACGACCTTATTATCTTTTGTGTGCCCCCCGAGACACTCATCTAGGCGCCGGTCATTGCTTCATTGTGATACGCAAGCCCCTTCACCACGGCAAGGTAATGATCACGAAGGGGAATGGGCGCATGTACATGCCTTTTCTTTTGTTGTTGCAGCTGCCCGCAGTGCAGCCAAAAAAATTAGGCAGTCATGTACACGCACCAGAAAAATTATTACAGCGGCCGCTGCTAGCAGCGGTCTAAAAAATTCAGCAATCCGCCTGGAGTCCCGGACCCTGTTGGTGGTGGCGGAGAAGGTAGTCAAGCGGCCTGCAGGCAGACATGCTGTGTGGAGGGACTGGGAGCGACTTAGTCTTCTTGGGGCAGGCCAGGCAGCCAGTCACACGGCGTGCAGGCAGAGATGCTGTGTGTGCGGGGACTGACTTAGTCTTGGGGCGAGCAGCAACCCTCCGGGATCCATGCCTCATTCATTTTGATAAAGGTGAGGTACTTAACACTTTTGTGACTTAGGCGACTTCTCTTCTCAGTGACAATGCCTCCAGCTGCGCTGAAGGTCCTTTCTGACAGGACGCTTGCGGCAGGGCAGGAGAGAAGTTGGATGGCAAATTGGGACAGCTCTGGCCACAGGTCAAGCCTGCGCACCCAGTAGTTCAAGGGTTCCTCATCGCTGTTCACAGCAGTGTCTACATCCACACTTAAGGCCAGGTAGTCGGCTACCTGCCGTTCCAGGCGTTGGTGGAGGGTGGATCCGGAAGGGCTACGGCGAGGCGTTGGACTACAGAACGTCCGCATGTCAGACATCACTATGAGATCGCTGGAGCGTCCTGTCTTTGACTGCGTGGACACGGGAGGAGGATTAGTGGCAGTGGTACCTTGCTGGCGTTGTGCTGTCACATCACCCTTAAAGGCATTGCAAAGCATAGTTGACAGCTGGTTCTGCATGTGCTGCATCCTTTCCACCTTCAGGTGAGTTGGTAACAGGTCCGCCACTTTGTGCCTGTACCAAGGGTCTAGTAGTGTGGCCACCCAGTACAGCTCATTCCCCTTGAGGTTTTTTATACGGGGGTCCCTCAACAGGCAGGACAGCATAAAAGACGACATCTGCACAAAGTCGGATCCAGTACCCTCCATCTCCTCTTGCTCTTCCTCAGTGACGTCACGTAAGTCAACCTCCTCCCCCCAGCCGCGAACAATACCACGGGAAGGTTGAGCAGCACAAGCCCCCGGCGACGCCTGCTGCGGGTGTTCTCCTGCCGCTGTCCCCTTCTCCACCTCCTCCCCCAAAGAAACACCTTGCTCATCATCCTCTGAGTCTGACTCATCTTCTGCACACGACTTCTCTTCTTCCTCCTCCTCCCCCCTCTGTGCTGCCGCAGGTGTTGAGGAAACAGCTGGGTCTGATGAAAATTGGTCCCATGCCTGTTCCTGCCGTAACGGTTCCTGGTCACGCTCATTCGCAGCTTCATCCGCCACTCTACGCACAGCACGCTCCAATAAGTAAGCATAGGGAATTAAGTCGCTGATGGTGCCCTCACTGCGGCTCACCAGGTTGGTCACCTCCTCAAACGGCCGCATGAGCCTGCATGCATTTTTCATCAGTGTCCAGTTGTCGGGCCAGAACATCCCCATCTTCCCAGACTGTTTCATTCTACTGTAGTTGTAGAGGTACTGGGTGACGGCTTTCTTCTGTTCTAGCAGGCGGGAGAGCATGAGCAGGGTCGAATTCCAGCGAGTCGGGCTATCGCAAATGAGGCGTCTCACCAGTATGTTGTTTTTCCGCTGAATTTCCGCAAAGCGTGCCATGGCTGTGTAAGACTGCCTCAAATGCCCACAGAACTTCCTGGCCTGCTTCAGGACATCCGCTAAGCCAGGGTACTTTGCCACAAATCTTTGAACAACTAGATTCATGACATGTGCCATGCAGGGTATGTGTGTCAGCTTCCCCATATGCAAACCGGCAAGCAGATTGCTGCCGTTGTCGCACACCACGTTGCCTATCTCCAGGTGGTGCGGGGTCAGCCACTCATCCACCTGTTTCTTAAGAGCAGCCAGGAGAGCTGCTCCAGTGTGACTCTCCGCTTTGAGACAAGACATGTCTAAGATGGCGTGACACCGTCGTACCTCGCATGCAGCATAGGCCCTGCGGAGCTGGGGCTGTGTAGCTGGAGAGGAGAACTGCCACTCAGCCAAGGAGGAGGAGGACAGCGAAGAGCATGCAGCAGGAGGAGAGGAGGTGGCAGGAGGCCTGCCTGCAAGCCGTGGAGGTGTCACAATTTGGTCCGCTGCGCCCTGCTTGCCATCGTTCACCACCAGGTTGACCCAATGGGCTGTGTACGTAATGTAGCGGCCCTGCCCGTGCTTGGCAGACCAGGCATCCGTGGTCAGGTGTACCCTTGACCCAACGCTCTTCGCAAGAGATGACACCACTTGCCTCTTAACTTCACGGTGCAGTTGGGGTATGGCCTTTCTCGAAAAATAAGTGTGGCCTGGCATCTTCCACTGCGGTGTTCCGATGGCCACAAATTTACGGAAGGCCTCAGAGTCCACCAGCCGGTATGGTAACAGCTGGCGAGCTTACAGTTCCGCCACGCCAGCTGTCAGACGCCGGGCAAGGGGGTGACTGGCCGAAATTGGCTTCTTCCGCTCAAACATTTCCTTCACGGACACCTGACTGCTGCTGTGGGCAGAGGAGCAGGAAGCGCTCAAGGGCAGAGGCGGAGTGGAGGAGGGTGCCTGTGAAGGTGGAAGGGAGAAAGCGGCAGAAGCAGATGATGTACCTGAAGGAGGAAGAGGAGAAGGAGGGTGACTTTTCTTTTGTGTGCTGCTGCTGCTTTTGCTCAGGTGGCCATCCCATTGCTGTTTGTGCCTTTTCTCCAGGTGCCTTCGTAAGGCACTTGTCCCTACGTGAGTGTTGGCCTTTCCACGGCTCAATTTTTGTTGGCAGAGCGAACAGATGGCTTTGGTCCGATCTGAGGCACACACATTAAAAAATTTCCACACCGCTGAGCCACCCTGGGATGTGGGCACTATGGGGACCTCCAGCAGCTGATGCTGAAGGGCAAGTTGGCTGGCTGTACATAGGTGGCGATACACGGTGCCGGACACTGCCACCAGCTGTTTCTGACAAAGAGCTGCCCCAGCTTCTTTCAGCAACTTCTCTCCTCCTACTACTGTAAACGGTTTCAAACCGCCAACTGAAGGAGAACTCCACAGACACCAATGCAGGTTGTAAAATTCAAAAGTTTTATTCAAAATAAAAGATAAAAATACACTTTCTACTCCATGTAACCAATGAGAATTACAAACAACACAATCTCTAATATCACAGTCTTCTTATTATCTTCTGGTCTTCTTTCTATAGAACACTTTCGGAAGCTAGGAGGAAAACAACTGGTTAACAATAACACATAACCTTCCCACCCGGTAAGTATTTTCTCAGCGTTCCCACCCACTTGAATGAAAAATGGACCTTATTTGGATTTCCTTAACCCTGAGTACTAAAGTAATTTCAGTTTAATGCTTCACTGACAAGACCATTATATAGTACTTTAACCTCTAAGTTTGCTGATCAGCAAAATCTTTCATAACTCAATAGTAAATAGAGTACTCTTGTTTTTTTTGTTCTCAGTCTGATCAATTATTCTAGCTATTTTTCTTATTCAATAGTTCAGCCGTTTCTTAGGAAAAGCCAGAATAATAAATGTATAAGTTAGATGGTTAGAAGCTAATAAATTGGTTGGTTAATAAGTTAATAATAAATAATAAAATAAATAAAATTGGTTAGTGAATTACTAAACTCTTAGTAAATTAATAAGGTTACTAGAATTAAATAAGAAGAAGAAAATAACTCCGTCACTTGTTCTTATGAGCAAAACTACTCAATATGCTTGCCCAAAAAAAGCAGAAAAATAAAAACACAACAGTTTCTTTATAAATATCAGCTTCTGCCGCTCCTGTATGTAATCTCTTCTGTTCTTTTGCAGGACCAGTCTATTGCCAGAGAAACAGTCTATTAACAGGTACTTCTTCTAAATCTTTCAACACTACTGGTAAATGAACATATTAATCATTTCTCCTTTCTTTTACAGGAATCCAGTCGGACCACTCTTCCCATAGGTAAGTATTTCTTCCAATATAACTTTGCACTATCTTGTGCACCACACATAAAAAAACCAAAACAAAATGGCTTCTTGCATTTATTACTTTGGTAAAGTCAGTAAGCTATAAGAGGTTAAAGCGGATCCGAGATGAAAAACTAAATATAACAAGTGACTTGTCTATATATCTTATCTAAAGTTTAGATAGTTTACACAGCAAATCTATCTTCAAACAGCTTCAACAATATATTAATATTTTCTCCTGTGATACAATGGGAGCAGACATGTTTTCTGCTTGTCACTATTACACAATCACACACACAGGCAAGCTTATCTGTATCTAGGCATGCTAATCTGCATATTCTGTGAAAACTCCACTCTTATCTCCTCCATTACACAGGCAACTGATCTGTATCTGCACTGCAGCTCTCAGATTGTGAAAACTCTGCCTCTGAAATCTATAGCTAGTAACACCTTTTTCACCTGCCCAGACTGAAATCCCACAATCCCTTGCAAGCGCCAAGGCACTCTGGAGAAGCTGTGGGTGTGGCTTGTTTAGTTTATAGGAAATTAGGGTACTAAAACAATACAAAACAAGTATTTGGCTTGAGGAATGCCCTATAAACTATATGTAAGGAACACAATTATGCAATGTGTAAAAGTTCATCTCGGATCCACTTTAAGATAGGCCTCTAGCAGACAGGACAGTAGCTCATTTCCTTAAAGAGAACCTGTACTGAGTAAAAATATTTAAAATAAACACATGAGGTAACTTCAAATGAACATTACATAGTTACCTTGCCATCAGTTCCTCTCAGAAGCTCACCATTTTCTTCTGACAATAATCCCTTCCCGTTTTGACAATATTTTGTCAGATCTGAAATATATCAGTTGCTGTCAGTAAAATATCAGTTGCTGTCAGTTATAGCTGAGAGGAAAACTGATGTACCAGGTAATGTCCATGTTTCCCTATGGCTCAAGTGGGCGATGTTACAGTTTAACTGTGTGCTGACCAGAAAGCTGTTATGGGTAATGGCCATTTTCAAAATGGAGGACGGAAAATTCCCTTGATCACAGTGAACAAACAGGACGCGGGCCAGGAGAAAGACACTGAGGAGTAGACTACATGGAAGGTAAGTATGACTTGTGTATGCTTATTTTGACTTTTAATCTTCAGTTCAGGTTTTCTTTAAGCAGATTCACTTTCCTCTCAATCTCACTATCTCTTAGTCTCAGGCCTAGTATATGGGTAATATGCAGTTTCTGTCTTCCATAACACAACTGTTTTCCCTTTACAGCAACCATTCAGGCCACTTATAAAAATCAAAACAAAATACAAGTGAGATTATATTCATCACAGTAGGGAGGATAATTCTGAATTCTCAGCCTCCTAACACTACACTTCAGAAGTGGGGGATATTACCAGAGCCAAATTTACTGTAATTAAAAATGTTTAAAAATCTTTCTTGTGGCATGCTGATTTATCAACACATTGATCACATTTCATACGTGTCATCTTAAACGATTTCTTTTCCAGCACTTCAGTGTCAAAAATCACTGGCTATCATCTGTCTGGCTCTCTTTCCTCTGTCTGAAATCTCTCTCCTGGCTTTCCCACTCCTTGTCAGCTTTACAGGACTGATGGCTGGCTTATCTTATGGAGGATTGAAGAATCATCATGGCTCAGTAATTTTCTCCCAAAATGTCAGCTATCGCATCGTCTGGCCTGCTTCTACTCAGCTGTGCCTGCTGCATCTTTCTCCTTCTCCTGTCTGCTCCAACTGCCAACTCAACCCCTCAGAAAGCTGTTATATCTTCCCTAACGGCTCCCCTGCTTGTGTGTCTGGTTGCTTAGCAACCTTCCCTCAGCCATCAGCTCTGCCTACCAACATATTACACATTACAACTAAGGGCAAAATGCCCTTACTTAACAAACCTGTGTCAGCAGCATCTCTATTTAAAGCTGCTGACCAGGTAATAATATAAGAATAAAAATAAATAGATCCCCCCTCTTTCTACCTGCTACACTACTCTCTGACTCACCCTCTGAACTGTCCCCCTCTTCATCTCCTCTATTGGGAACATACAGAGGATCCCTATCATCGTCATCATCGTAATCATCCTGCCCAGCTTCGCTTGCCTCAGACAAATCCAAACATGCACCATCAATAGGTCCTTCATCCTCCTTACACGTTACATCCATAGTGTTGCCGCGTAACTCAGACATATGAGCTGGTGAAAATTCATCTGGCTGTAACAACAATGGCTGTGCATCAGTGATTTCAACACTAAATAATTCTTGCGAAGTGTCAAATGCAGCGGAAGTGGTGCTAGTAGTAGCGCTGGTGGCTGAGCAAGATGAGGTGTTCTGTGTCGCTAAATACTCAACCACGTCCTGACAATCTTGGGAGGTGATGGGACGTGCCTTCTTCCGAGCACTGTACTGTGGGCCAGGTCCACACGAAATTACATTTACACGACCTCGCACAGACCTGCCGGGTGGCCTTCCTCTGGCTCTGGCACTACCTCTTCCTCTACCTGTTTTGTCCATATCGGGTATGCATGGAGTGGTATATCACACTGCGTGCACTCACGTAGGTAGGTGGGTTCACTTAACTGCACAGGTATGCGCACTGATGCGGTGGGTTCACTGAACACAACAGGTATACAGTGGCGGGTTCACTGAACAGAACAGGTATGCAGTGGCGGGTTCACTGAACAGGTATACAGTGGCGGGTTCACTGAACAGAACAGGTATACAGTGGCGGGTTCACTGAACACAACAGGTATGCAGTGGCGGGTTCACTGAACAGTACAGGTATACAGTGGCGGGTTCACAAAACAGGTATGCAGTGGCAGGTTCACTGAACAGAACAGGTATGCAGTGGCGGGTTCACTGAACAGTACAGGTATACAGTGGCGGGTTCACTGAACACAACAGGTATGCAGTGGCGGGTTCACTGAACACAACAGGTATACAGTAGCGGGTCCACTGAACAGAACAGGTATACAGTGGCGGGTTCACTGAACAGAACAGGTATACAGTAGCGGGTCCACTGAACAGTACAGGTATACAGTGGCGGGTTCACTGAACACAACAGGTATACAGTGGCGGGTTCACTGAACACAACAGGTATGCAGTGGCGGGTTCACTGAACAGAACAGGTATACAGTAGCAGGTCCACTGAACAGAACAGGTATACAGTAGCGGATCCACTGAACAGAACAGGTATACAGTGGCGGGTTCACTGAACAGAACAGGTATACAGTGGCGGGTTCACTGAACACAACAGGTATGCAGTGGCGGGTTCACTGAACAGGTATACAGTGGCGGGTTCACTGAACACAACAGGTATACAGTGGCAGGTTCACTGAACACAACAGGTATGCAGTGGCGGGTTCACTGAACAGTACAGGTATACAGTGGCGGGTTCACAGAACAGAACAGGTATACAGTAGCGGGTCCACTGAACAGAACAGGTATGCAGTGGCGGGTTCACTGAACAGTACAGGTATACAGTGGCGGGTTCACTGAACAGAACAGGTATACAGTAGCGGGTCCACTGAACAGAACAGGTATGCAGTGGCGGGTTCACTGAACAGTACAGGTATACAGTGGCGGGTTCACAGAACAGGTATGCAGTGGCAGGTTCACTGAACAGAACAGGTATGCAGTGGCGGGTTCACTGAACAGGTATACAGTGGCGTGTTCACTGAACAGAACAGGTATACAGTGGCGGGTCCACTGAACAGAACAGGTATGCAGTGGCGGGTTCACAGAACAGGTATGCAGGGGCAGGTTCACTGAACACAACAGGTATGCAGTGGCGGGTTCACTGAACAGGTATACAGTGGCGGGTCCACTGAACAGAACAGGTGGGTTCACAGAACAGGTATGCAGTGGTGGGTTCACAGAACAGGTATGCAGTGGTGGGTTCACTGAACAGGTATGCAGTGGTGGGTTCACTGAACAGGTATGCAGTGGTGGGTTCACTGAACAGGTATGCAGTGGTGGGTTCACTGAACAGGTATGCAGTGGTGGGTTCACTGAACAGGTATGCAGTGGTGGGTTCACTGTACAGGTATGCAGTGGTGGGTTCACAGAACAGGTATGCAGTGGCAGGTTCACTGAACAGGTATGCAGTGGCGGGTTCACTGAACAGGTATGCAGTGGTGGGTTCACAGTACAGGTATGCAGTGGTGGGTTCACAGAACAGGTATGCAGTGGTGGGTTCACTGAACAGGTATGCAGTGGTGGGTTCACAGTACAGGTATGCATTGGTGGGTTCACAGAACAGGTATGCAGCCAGGAACAAGCTAAGCCTAACTAATCTTTCCCTATGAGAGACAGTCTGCAGCAGCTCGCCCTACTCTCACTAATGCAGGCACACGAGTGACCGTAATGGCCGCCGCTGCCTGCCTTATATAAGGGGGGTGGGGCTCCAGGGGCTAGTGTAGCCTAATTGGCTACACTGGGCCTGCTGACTGTGATGTAGAGGGTCAAAGTTGACCCTCCATGTGCATTATGGGGTGAACCGAACTTCCGCAAAGGTTCGCCTGCGGGACGCGAACGCGAACCACGGAAGTTCGCATGGAACCGTTCGGCCCAACTCTAGTCACAGCACAATGGGAAAGAGGTGCCAGTAATCCTCCTCCTCCTCCCATGTCCACGCAGGCAAGGACAGGATGCTCTAGCGATCTGATGGTGATGTCAAACATGCAGATTTTCCTTAGTCCAACACCTCACCTCAGCCCTTCGGGATCCACCCCGACCGTCATGTAGCCGACTACCTGGCCTTAAAGTGAATGGGAACCGCATTTAAAAAAAATGAGACCGATACTTACCCAAGGAGAGGGAAGGCTCTGGGTCCTATAGAGCCTTCCAGCTCCTCTCCTGGTCCCCTCGATCAAGTGCTGGCTCGCCTGGTAGCAGAATTTGACTGAATTAGTCAAATACTGCTTTATCCGGCCGAAGGAGGCTTCAGAAGTCTTCAGGGAGCCCGAGTGCTCCTGAAGAAGGGCGGCCCTGTACTGCGCCTGCGCAAGAACACGCTCACGCCTGTGCAGTATGGAGCCGCACGTCTTCGGGAGGACACGGCTCCCGAAGACTTCCAAATACCCTTTCGACGGGGGATTGAAACGGGGGGGGGGGGGGGAGCTAGCACAGGATAGAGAGCACCGAGAGAGGAGATGGAAGGCTCTATACGACCCAGAGCCTTCCCTCTCCTTAGGTAAGTATTTGATTCATTTTTTTAAAATGTGGTTCCCATTCACTTTAAGTGCGGATATGGACACTATGAGCAGCGATGAACCCCTGGGCTACTGGGTGTGCAGGCTTGACCTGTAGCCAGAGCTGTCACAATTTGCCATCAAACTTCTGGCTTGCCCTGCCTCAGCACAGCAGGAGGCATTGTCACTGACAATAGAAGTCACCTAGGTCAAAAAAGTGTTCAGTATCTCACCTTTATTAAACTGAATGAGGCATGGATCCTGTAGGGCTACCGCCTGCCCGAAGACTAAGTCAGTCCCCACACAGCATCTCTGCCTGCATGCCACGTGACTGCTGGCCTGAAGACTACGTCGGTCACCACACAGCATCTCTGCCTGCACGCCGCGTGACTGCTTGCCCGAAGACTAAGTCAGTCCCCACATGGCATCTCTGCCTGCACGCCATGTGACAGCCTGCCCGAAGACTAACACAGTCCCCACACAGCATCTCTGCCTGCAGGCCGCTTGACTGCCTTCTCCGCCACCACCAACAGAGTCCGGGACTCCAGGTGGATTCCTGAATGTTTAAGGCCGCTGCTAGCAGCGGCCGCTACCAAAAAATATTAATTTTTCTGGTGTGTGTACATGTCTAATTTTTCTGGCTGCACTGTGACTGCAACAACAACAAAACAATAGGCATGTAAATGTGTCAATTCCCCTACATGATTGTTACCTTGCCGTGGTGAAGGCGCTTGCATATCACAATGAAGCAATGACCTATATAAGTGTGTTGGGACCCTCAGCAGAGCTTATAAAAGGTAATCTGGACTTACCTGGGGCTTCCTCCAGCCCTCCACAGCCAGCGAGGTCTCTGCGTCCTCTGGTTCCCTCCATGGTCCAATTGGTGGCTCTGTTAACCCGGCAATTTCACTCGAAGTCGCGCATGTGGGCTCTGTCTGCTCCCCTGGCATGTCGCCATGCCGGTCGCTGTACGCATCCTATGAATACGCAGTTCTCAAAAGACTGAACTATGCATGCGCAGCATGCTTATGGCAACAGACGCGGGATTACGCCGGTTGAGCGGATGTGCCACACATGCACAACTTCAGCTGAAGTCACGTGTTAACAGCGCCGCCAGCGGGACCACTGAGGAGACTTAGCGGACTCCAAGGGACCTTGCGGGCTACGGGAGGCTGGAGGAAGCCCCAAGTAAGTCAAGATTGCCTTTTTTTTTAGCTCTGCTCAATGTCCCTTTAATAGATCACACAGGCTTTCCTCTGCTCTCCAGTGTAAATCATGGCACATATGTCTAATAACTGCTGTTACACAGTGTGGGTCCTTTCAAACCCAGACAGGATATATAACTAGTAATCATTTACAGGGTATACAACAGTAGAAAACTCGTCATAGATATGGTGTATTGATTAACATGAGCATTATCCTACAATATATTTATGTGCTTTTGTTGTTATATTGTCTGGCAATATAACTACTTGCATTTTTTAATGGTATGTTCATTACTCAGAAACCACTGCCCTTTGTTGAGTTATCCACAACCCTTCTGTTACATGTTGTTACATACCTTGCTGAAGAGCGAATTCAGGAAGGGAGAGTATGTCTTGGTTGTAATGCTTTGGGTGTCACTGACCCTTTTGCCTTTGTGGTGACCTCTGCCAGTGGCATAATGTCCATCATCGTGGCTATGGTGAGGGCTTTTTTTCTCATGGCTTTTACTGCTAGCAATATGCACCTCACTATGATTATGGTGAGTGGTCTTTTGATCATGGTTTCCTCCTTCTCCTTCATTCAGGCCCTTTTTGTCCCCTTCGTGGCCAGCTGTTATCCCATTCTTTCCCCTAGCTTCTCCTCCACCTTTACTTCTTGCACCAGTGTGGTCCTTGACCATGTCATGTTCTGGGGTGCTGGATGCCTTTACTCCAGAGCTACAAGACATAATATGCTCCCCTGTAGACTGTCAGTTTAAGACTGTGATGATCAGAGCAGTAGAGCACACACTGGATTATCAGTAATCTAATAACATCAACTTGTTCTGAGCTATGTTAAAGAGTTTAAAGAGCTTACTAAGAGGGCATGTGACCTGTACTTTGCTTTTCTTAATGTACACACATACTGACATATCTACTCACAGTCATTCTGCTTATATGCCCACTACAAACAAATTCTACAATAATATTGTAGTTACTCATACTAAATTAATAAAAATGTTTGATGTTGTGCATGGAGGCTATCTAGTTGCATAATTATTTAGGTTAAAAAATACATACATCCATTGCGTTCAAATAGAAAATAATGTACAACACTAGCTTGAACCCTCACATATCCCTGTTCATCCAGAGGAATGCAAAAAAACTCTTATAAATGCATAGTTCAATTGGCCCCTAGAAGGGAAAAATTATACTTCCGAACTCCAAATGTCAAGCAGATAAAATCCCAGGATCAACACTGCTGGGAATTACAAAGTTATTATAACCATGGATGTCATTAATCGCAAAGAAAGCATTTAAGCCACCCTTAAACACCGATATCCTTGCCATAACTACTTCCTGTTGTCAGAATTTTTGCGGGTTGTTTATGCAGGAAAAGCTGCCATATATATATGTTTTAGTTTATCAAAAGTTTGAATGTACTATGCAAAATGTCAGTGTAAAACTGTGATGTTAGGGTACCACTTTAAATATTACTTTTTAACTAAATGAAATGTTCATTTAAGACAGTGAAACATTTACAAGATTGCTTACATGTACTTTTTTGAATCAAGGAATTTTCAGCTAGAGACAACACATGCTATGTTTTGGGAACAGACATTTCTTAGACATCAACAATATAGAACAAATGTAAGGGGTTTTCCTATTATTTAAAAATTATAAAATATTGACACCTGCAGTCGGAAATTATATAAGAATGTATTTGTTCATAACCAAAACAAATATATTGAAAATGGTTTTAAATTATTAAGTTACTAGCTGATTTCCCGGCGTTGCCCGGGTATGTATTTGACTGGTGTTGGCTCCGCCCACTTTTTCTAACCCTAACACACAATTACTCAATAACCAAGTTTGTGAGTTTTGCAGTCTTTCTCATTAATAATTTGCATTGAAATAAAAAAATCGGATTGGCTGTTTGTGGCTCCACCCCCTTTTCTGAATTTGAACCCCAGTCACCCAATGACCAACTGTACCAGGTTTGAGGCCTGTGCCATTAACAGTGCAAGAATGGTAGCAATTAAATATTCCCCGGGAAAAGCGACGTTTGATTCACTTTTGTAAGCTCCACCCACTTTCCTGAATATTAATCCCAGTCACCCAGTGACCAACTGTGCAAAATTTAAAGAGAAACTCCGACTAAAAATTTAACTTTATCTTAATCAGTAGCTGATACCCCCTTTTACATGAGAAATATATTCCTTTTCACAAACAGACCATCAGGGGCGCTGTATGACTGATATTGTGGTGAAACCCTTCCCACAAGAAACCCCTCCCACAAGAAAAGTTCGAACTTTTGGCAGTTTCCTGTCTGTGAACCTTGTTGCATTGTGGGAAATAGCTGTTTACAGCTGTTTCCAACTGCCAAAAACCATGCAGCAGCTACATCACCTGCCAACAGTAAAATGTTCACTGGAGTTCCTCTTTAAGAACCCTGCCATTAACAGTGTAAGAATGGCTGCAGTTTACATTTTCCCAGTGAAATTTGTATTTGTCTCCACCCACTAATGACCTGACCTTTCCCGTGTATGTATTTGACTGGTGTTGGCTCCACCCAATTTTTCTAACCCTAACGCACAAACACTCAATGACCAAGTTTATGAGCTTTGGGGTCCTTGGCATCAATAATTTGTATATTCCCATAGAAATGAAACAAATCAGATTGGCTGTTTGTGTCTCTGTCCCCTTTTCTGAATTTGAACCCCAGTGACCCAATGACCAACTGTACCAGGTTTGAGGCTTGTGCCATTAACAGTGCAAGAATGGCAGCAATTTTAATATTTCCCTTGAAAATCAAAAGGTGAATTTTGATTGGCTTTTTTAGGCTCCACCTACTTTCCTGAATATGAATCCGTCACCCAGTAACCAGCTGTGCAAAGTTTGAGAACCCTGCCATTAACAGTGAATAAGGGCTGCAGTTTACAATTTCCCACAAAAATCTGTTTTTGACTCCACCCACTTTTTGTAACCTTAACACACAGTCACTACTCAATGACCAAGTTTGTGAGCTTTTGGGTTCCTGGCATCAAAATTGTGCTAATGAAAGCAGTTTATTCAGCAAATAAATTTGACTGTTTTTGGCTCAGCCCCTTTAGTGAATTTGAACCCCAGTCACTGTAGCAGGTTTGAGGCCCCTGCCATTAACAGTGTAAGAATGGCTGCAGTTTATATTTTCCCATGTAAAAAGTTAGTTTTTTTGGCTCCGCCCACTATTTCTAACCTTGACATACAGTCACTCAATGACCAAGTTTATGAGCTGTGGGGTCTTTGGCATCAATCAGTTGCATTTTACCATTGAAATTAAACAAATCTGATTGGATGTTTTTGGCCCGCTCCCTTTTCAGAATTTAAACCCCAGTCTCCCAGTGACTGACTGTACCAGATTTGAGGCCTCTGCCATTAAGAGTGTATGAATGGCAGCAATGTAATTATTCCCCTTGAAAATCAAAAGGAGAATTTTGATTGGATTCTGTAGGCTCCACCCATTTTCCTGAATATTAGTCCCAGTCACCCAGTGTCAAGTTTGAGAACTCTACCAATAACAGAATGGCTGAAATCAATGTAACAAATCTGATTGGCTGTTTGTGGCTCCACTCCCTTTACTGAATTTGGACCCCAGTCACCCAATGACTGACTGTATCGGGTTTGAGGCCTCTGCCATTAACAGTGTAATAATGGTAGCAATGTAAATATTCCCCTTGAAAATCAATAGGTGATTTTTGATTGGCTGTTGTAGGTTTCACCCACATTTCTGAATATTAATCCCAGTCACCCAGTGGCCAATTGTGTCAAGTTTGAGAACCCTGCCATGTAAAAAGTTGTTGGTGCTGCCCACTTTTTCTAACCTTGACATACAGTCACTCAATTATCAAGTTTATCAGCTTTGGGGTCCTTGGTATTAATACTTTGTATATTCCCATTGAAAAATAAACAAATATGATTGGCTGTTTGTGGCTCCGCCCCCTTTCTGAATTTGAACCCTAGTCACCCAGTGACCAACTGTACCAGGTTTAAGGTATCTGCTATTAACAGTATAAGAATGGTAGCAGCTTAAATATTCCCTTTGAAAATCAAAAGGTGAATTTTATTGGCTGTTGTAGGCTCCACCCACCTTCCAAAATCTTAATCTCATTCACCCAGTGACCAGCTTTGCAAAGTTTGAGAACCCTGCCATTAACGGAGTAAGAATGGCTGCAGTTTATATTTTCCCAGTAAAATTTGTTTTTGGCTCCGTCCACTTTTTGTAAACTGAACACACAGTCACTCAATGACCAAGTTTGTGAGCTTTCAGGTTCCTGACATCAAAAATGTGTGAATGAAAGCAGTTTATCCACCAAGGAAATCTGATTGGCTGTTTGTGGCCCTGCCCCTTTAGTGAATTTGGACCCCAGTCACCCAATGACCGACTGTAGCAAGTTTGAAGCCTCTGCCATTAACAATGTAATAATAGCAGCAGTTTAAATATTCCCCTTGAAAATCAATAGGTGAATTTTGATTGGCTGTTGTAGGCTTCACGCACTTTCTTGAATCTTAATCTCATTCACCCAGTGACCAAGTGTGGCAAGTTTGAAAACACTGCGATTAACAGTATAAGAATGGCTGCAGTTTACATTTGTCTTTTAAAATTAATGGCTGAAATTTGATTGGCTGTTTTTATGCTCCGCCCACCTGGGTTTGTAACCTCAGTCACCAAGTGACCAACTGCACGCACGCACACACCTTATATGATTAGCCTCCCTGATGTTCAGTTTCTGCTGGATTTCCATGCAATAAGTGAACCAATTAATTTTCATAACCTTTTTTTCTGTAACTTAACAAAATGTGTCAAGCAAGGTTCCCTAACAGTTAATGGGCGCAAACCTGGGCGTTAGGTGGTTTGCGCCCAAACACTGAATAAAGCCCCGCTCAGTGCGCACGCAGCATGCATCGCGGGTAATAGTGCGCGGTGCGACGATATTGTCGCACCCGCTGCCCTGTAAACATCGCACCCGGTATGACGAAAACAGCGCATCGGGTGCCCCCGAAACGGCGCATCAATGCGCTGCTTTAGCAGGGCTGTGCGCGAAGTAGCTTTTCACACCGGCGCTAACACTTAGCGTCGGTTAGTGAATCAAGCCCTTTGAGTATAATAAAAGCTTGAAACACAA
Source organism: Hyperolius riggenbachi (assembly GCF_040937935.1). NCBI lineage: Eukaryota > Metazoa > Chordata > Amphibia > Anura > Hyperoliidae > Hyperolius > Hyperolius riggenbachi. The sequence goes on from NC_090655.1 coordinate 168,956,857, forward strand.
TATCAAATCAAAACTAAATATAAAAATTACTTCCCAAAAACTCTGATCATTTACACTTTCGAGTTGCAGCTGCTCAACCTGCACTAATACAAATGTAAAGGTAGCCGTACATCTAGTGATGATGGCCAGATTTGACCAAGAGACAAATCTCTCTCCGATCTAATCTGATTAGAGAGAGATCTGTTGGCTGCCCATACATCACAAACCGATTCCTGATCAATTTCAGCATAAAATCTCTCAGGAATTGGCTGTGTCCGCCACCTTGCCACTGCCCCCCCAGTGTATAAATGTACATGTGCGTGATGCAGAGTGCGCATTGGAAGCTAAGTTTCATCTTCCAATCAGGGCAGTTTCTAGGCCAAATTGCTCCCAGGGCGAGTGTGTAAAATTTGCGCCCCCAACCCATCACAGGCACAGAACATTGTGTGCCCCAAATATAGGTATCCAGGTACAGATGCACAGTATAGGTAGCTAAGTAGAGATGCAAGAGTTTAGGTAGCCAGGTATAGGTGCCCCCTCAGTATAGGTAGCCAGATATAGGTGCACCAGTAAAGATAGCCAGTTATAGGTGCCCCAGTATAGGTAGCTATGTATAGGTGCCCCAGTATAGTTAGCCAGGTATAGATGCCACCATTATAGGTATCCAGGTATATTTGCCCCAGTATAGGTATCCAGGTATAGCTGGGCCCACAGTATAGGTAGCCAGGTATAGATGCCCTTAGTATAGATAGCTAAGTATAGGTGCTCCCAATATAGGTATCCAGGTGTAGATAGCCAGGTATAGGCAGTAAAGGTAACAAGTATATGTGTCCCAGTATAGGTTAGCAAGGCAAGGCATACAGGTGCTTCCAGTAAAAGTAGTCAGCTATAGGTGTGCCACCCCGTGAACATTTCCTATCCAGTTTGATTAGAAGGTTATAGTTGCTTCCAATAAAGTTAGTCAGCTATACACAAGAATAGGTGCCCCCCCCCCCCGCTCCCTGAACCCCAAACCCTGCAGTGATTCCCGCACCATTACCCACCAAGCCTCTGACCAGCGCTGATCATAGCAGCTCCGATCACAGCTGCTCTTGCTACGCACAGCTCCGATCTTCTCTCTGAGTAGTCCTCATGATGTTGATTAGCATCATGACGTCAGATGCTCCGTGCAGAGAAGGGGTTGTGTGCATCGGCAGCAGCAGCTGTGATTGGAGCCTTCCTTGTTTTGCTTACCTCGTCGCCATGGCGACGAGCGGAGTGACGTCATGGACGTCAGCCGACGTCCTGACGTCAGCCGCCTTCGATCCAGCCCTTAGCGCTGGCCGGAACTATTTGTTCCGGCTGCGCTGGGCTCCGGCGGCTGGGGGGACCTCTTTCGCCGCTGCACACGGCGGATCGCCGCACTGCGGCGGCGATCAGGTAGCACACGCGGCTGGCAAAGTGCCGGCTGCGTGTGCTCCTTTTTATTTGGCGCAAATCGGCCCAGCAGGGCCTGAGTGGCAGCCTCCCGCGCTAATGGACGAGCTGAGCTCGTCCATACCGCCAGGATGGTTAAAGCAGCGACGATTGACTCCTGCAGCAGGGAAGGCTCGCTGGGTCCCCCTCGGCTTGTCTACATGCTTGAAGAACTCAGATCGCGTGACCTGCAAGGCCACTGAAGAGTAGAGATGTCGCGAACCTCCGATTTTCGGTTCGCGAACCTCCGCTGAAGGTTCGGTTCGCGGAAAAGTTCGCGAACTGCAATAGACTTCAATGGGGAGGCGAACTTGGAAAACTAGAAACACTTATGCTGGCCACAAACGTGATGGAAAAGATGTTTCAAGGGGTCTAACACCTGGAGGGGGGCATGGCGGAGTGGAATACACACCAATAGTCCCGGGTAAAAATCTGGATTTGAAGCAAAGCAGCGTTTTAAAGGCAGAAATCACATTGCATGCTAAATTGCAGGCCTAAAGTGCTTTAAAACAACTTGCATGTGTATACATCAATCAGGTAGTGTAATTAGTGTACTGCTTCACACTGACACACCAAACTCACTGTGTAACGCACCGCAAACAGCTGTTTGTGTAGTGACGGCCGTGCTGGACTACTGCGCACCATGGCGAGGATTACTCTTCCTCACTCAGTGATGTCTGGTTAGGTAATGTCTGTCTGCCTTATCAACTTTCGATGGTTCTTTCTCTACCATTGTTACAGCTTACATCTATTTTTTTTACATTTTCTACTTGCTGTTCACTACCTGCAACGAGAATCTATTATGGAGGTCTGCCATTGTGACCAAGGGTAATGGCGGGGAACCCTTCCTGGTGTGATTCCGGTCCGGAGTTGTAGCCTAACAAACGGTCGGCTACTACCACACATCCAGGCAAGGAGGGCAGCAGGCATGCCTGCCCCGAGGCAGTGACCAAAAATAACAATACGGGACTCGGGAGGCCCTGCTGTTTTTGGAAAAAGTTGACTTTAAATCCTTTAACGAGAATCAGTTATGGAGGGCAAGTCTGCCATTGTCACCACGGGTTATGGCCGGGGAATCAAGGTTGGATTCCGGCCCAAAGTGGGAGCCTGCTGAGACCCATGCTGTACCTGCCCCGACCGTGCTTTGCAGACCAGGCATCTGTGGTCAGGTGGACCCTTGACCCAGCGCAAGACAAAACAAGTCGAAAGCATTTGCCAAGAATGTTTTATGGAGGGCAAGTTTGCCATTTTTTTCAATTGTGTGAAACTATAGTCTCAGTACCATGGTGACTAGTGACCACTGACCACGGGTAACGGCCGGGGAATCCGGTTTCTATTGCGTTCCGGAGTTGGAGCCTAAGAAATGGCGATTCACCAGGTTGGTCTCCGGCAAGAATCTGTTATGGAGGTCAAGTCTGCCATTGTGACCACTGACCATGGGTAACGGCGGGGGAACCCTACCTGGTGTGATTCCGGTCCGGAGTTGTAGCCTAACAAATGGCTACCACCACACATCCAGGCAAGGAGAGCAGCAGGCATGCCCGCCCCGAGGTAGTGACAGGGTTGCCAAGCGTCCGTCAAAAGACAGACTGTCCGTACAGAAGCTCTCAAAATAGAGCTGTCCATACTGATAAGGCAGTCGTCCGTCCAAAAGTGCATAAATCAGTCCAATCTATTCTGCGCATGCGTCTCGCGCTATGCGCGCTTTTTTCCCCCCCTCCCTTAGTCTCCCCTCAGCCGCCCTCTCCTCCCCAAGTCCCCGGGTGTCCCCTCCAATCAGCTAACCAATAAGAGATGCAGGGAGGGAGCCAGCCCACTCTGCGCACAGCAGCGAGAGTCCGAGGAGGAGGATGGCGGGTAGAGAGGAGTGCGTCACACGGGCGGCACTGCACTGAAGCCAGGTCGGAGCTGAGGTCGCAGCACAGACAGCACTCAGGGGCACACAGACACACAGCCGCTGAGCCACCATGCAGCAGGGCAGGACTCAGGAGCAGCCAGCCAGATCAGCAGCAGCCGACTGAGCACAGGAGCAGATCAGCAGCCTGACTCTGAACCTTGGCAGACCAGGCAGAGTGAGTCTCCTACATCAGACTGATTGGAGCCCGCCCCACCCACAGCCCAGCCAGCAGCTGCCACCTGCCAGGACTCCAGGAGCGACCAGACCAGGCCCAGGCCAAGGAAAAAAACAGCCGAGCTGAGTCAACCCAGGAGCCCAGCACACTAACTGTGAGTCTCTGTGAGGGAGAGAGAGAGGCACCCCTGGGAGTGGGAGCTGGGAATCTATGGGACTGGTTGGGGGACAGGGGGAGAGTGACTTAGTTGGAGCCAGGGCAGGGACTCAGTGAGGGAGACAAACAACTGACCAAGCAGTCTACAGCAGACTGATTGGAGCCTGCCCCACCCACAGCCCAGCCAGCAGCCGCCACCTGCCAGGCTGCCAGGAACGACCAGACCAGGCAGGCCAAGGAGAAAAACCAGCTGAGCCGAGTCGACCCAGCACAGTAACTGTGAGTCTCTCTGTGAGGGAGAGAGGGGCACCCCTGGGGGCTGGGAGTCTGTGGGACTGGTTGGGGGACAGGGGGAGACTTAGTTGGTGCCAGGGAGGGAGACAAACAGCCACCCAAGCACACTCACTGTGAGTCTGTGTCTGTGAGAGAGAGAGAGAGGCAGTGGGGGCTGGGTGTCTGTGGGACTGGTCTGGGGGTCCAGTCAGTGGGGGACAGGCAGGGGGAGACTTAGTTGGAGGAGAGGTGCTGTGCTGGCTGCCTGTCACTGGAGGGGGGGGGGGGGACTGGGCCTGGTGGGGACTGTATCATAGGTGGTGGGTAATGTAATGTGAGTTATGGTTGTCAGGAATGATAGTGCAGGACAGGTAGACAATGTTGACTGTATGGTAAGGGGGTTATGGCTGTTAGGGAATGATAGTGTCAGTAGATAATGTTGACTGTATGGGTGGGTTGTGTGAGTTATGGCTGTTAGGAATGGTAGCTGGGGACTTGTTGTTCTGTGAGCATCATGTGAGTTATGGCTGTTAGGAATGGTAGTTGGGGACTTGTTGTTCTGTGAGCATCATGGCATGCTAATTGTAGTCCTGCACAGCCATCATCTGACCGCATGCTGCCTGGGACTTGTAGTGCACTGCCCCCTCTTCTTTTACTGACATGATTGCAATGCATGCTGGCCTGGGACATTTAGTGCTCCTCAGACAGAGCAGAGCTTCTCAGTTCAGGAATGCTGTTTCACATGAGCCTTATGCAGTAATCACCTGCTTCAGCTATATTTCTCTCCCCCTGAAATAACAAGAAGTTCCCCAAAAAGCCCGCTACTGACTCCGCCCCCTGACTCCACTCCTGTCCGTCCAAAACTTGGGGTGTCCAGATTTTTTGACCAATTTGTCCAGCAAAAATAAGAAATTGGGTTGGCAACCCTGGGTAGTGACCAAAAATAACAATACTGGACTCGGGAGGCCCTGCTGTTTTTGGAAAGAGTTGACTTTAAATCCTTTAACGGGAATCAGTTATGGAGGGCAAGTCTGATGGTGCCATCACTGCGATTCACCAGGTTGGTCTCCGGCAAGAATCTGTTATGGAGGTCAAGTCTGCCATTGTGACCACTGACTATGGGTAATGGCGGGGGAACCCTTCCTGGTGTGATTCCGGTCCGGAGTTGTAGCCTAACAAATGGCTACCACCACACATCCAGGCAAGGAGGGCAGCAGGCATGCCCGCCCCGAGGTAGTGACCAAAAATAACAATACAGGACTCAGGAGGACTTTTGAGGCCCTAATTGTAATGAATCAACCTTAAATCCTTTAACGAGAATCAGTTATGGAGGACAAGTCTGCCATCCATTCAAGTGCAAGTTATGCACTGACTGCCAGGTATAATACAATGTGCAGTCACAGATGCAGTGAAAGGTATGCAGTGACTGCAAATAGCCGTTTGTGTAGTGACGGCCGTGCTGGACTGATGCGCACCATGACGAGAGTGCAGGTGATGGTGGCTTTACAGCCCATGTGGTCGCCCGGCTGATGTAGCTGAATGACAGAACAGTGACTGTCCAGCTGATCAAATTTGGTCTGACCACAATGAAACAACGACCTTATTATCTTTGGTGTGCCACCCCCACCCGAGACACTCATATAGCCGGCGGTCATTGCTTCATTGTGATACGCAAGCCCCTTCACCCGGGCAAGGTAATGATCACGAAGGGGGATGGGCACATGTACATGCCTTTTGTTTTTTTGTTGCAGCCGCCCGCAGTGCATCCAGAAAAATTAGGCAGGCATGTACACGCACCAGAAAACTTAGTGTAGCGGCCGCTGCTAGCAGCGACCTTAAAAATTCAGGAATCCGCCTAGAGTAATGAATAGAGTAGTAAATAAATAGAGTCCTGGACCCTGTTAGTGGTGGCGGAGAAGGCAAGCGGCCTGCAGGCAGAGATGCTGTGTGTGGGGACTGACTTAGTCTTCAGTCGTGCAGTAGCCCTCCGGGATCCATGCCTCATTCATTTTGATAAAGGTCAGGTACTGAACACTGTCGTGACTTAGGCGACTTCTCTTCTCAGTGACAATGCCTCCAGCTGCACTGAAGGTCCTTTCTGACAGGACGCTTGCGGCAGGGCAAGAGAGAAGTTGGATGGCAAATTGGGACAGCTCTGGCCACAGGTCAAGCCTGCGCAACCAGTAGTCCAAGGGTTCATCGTCGCTGCTCGCAGTGTCTACAGCCACACTCAAGGCCAGGTAGTCAGCTACCTGTCGGTCCAGGCGTTGGTGGAGGGTGGATCCGGAAGAACTATGGCGAGGAGTTGGACTAAAGAATGTCCGCATGTCCGACATCACCCTGAGATCGCTGGAGCGTCCTGTCCTTGCCTGCGTGGATTTGGGAGGAGGAGGGTTACTGCCAGTGGTACCTTGATTGCTTTGTGCTGCCACATCACCCTTAAACGCATTGTAAAGCATCATTGACAACTTGTTCTGCAAGTGCAGCATCCTTTCCGCCTTGTGTTGAGTTGGTAACAGGTCAGCCACTTTGTGCCTGCATCGAGGCTCTAGTAGCGTGGCCATCCAGTACAGGTCATTCGCCTTGAGTTTTTTTATACGGGGGTCCCTCAACAAGCTGGACAACATGAAAGAGGCCATCTGCACAAAGATGGATGCAGACGTACTCTCCATCTCCTCTTGCTCTTCCTCAGTAACGGCACGCAACTCCTCTTCCTCCCCCCAGCCACGAACAATACCACGGGAATGTGGAGCAGCAGAAGCCCCCTGTGACAGCTGCCGCGGTTGTTCTTCTTCCGACGCCTCTTCCTCCACAACAGAAACACCTTCCTCATCATCATCATCATCATCATCAGAGTCTGACTCCTCTCCTTCCCCACACGACTCCTCTTCTTCCTCCTCCTCCCCCCTCTGTGCTGCCGCAGGTATGAGGAAACATCTGGTTCGGATGAAAATCGCTCCCACGACTCCTCCTGCCGTAACTGTTCTCGTTCACGCTCCTCCACAGCTGTATCCACCACTCTACGCACGGCACGCTCCAGGAAGTAAGCGTAGGGGATCAAGTCGCTGATGGTGCCCCCAGTGTGACTCACCAGTTTGGTCACCTCCTCAAAGGGCTCCATTCATTTCACATCAGTGTCCAGTTGTTGGGCCACAACATCCCCATCTTCCCAGAGGAGATTGCGGCACCAGCCGAGGAGGATGACGACAGCGAAAAGGATGTAGCAGGCGGAGAGGAGGTGGCAGGAGGCCTGCCTGCAAGCCGTGGAGGTGTGACAAGTTGGTCCGCTGCGCAGCCACGTACTCCCTGCTTGCTGCCATCGGTCACCAGGTTGACCCAAAGGGCTGTGTACGTAATGTAGCAGTTATCCAAAATAGAAGAAAAAAGGAGAGAACTCCGGGCACCTTCCGTCCAATGCTTTATTGGCAGACAGTGTTCAGGGTACCATGTCAAAGAGATACCTGCTCTTGGTGGTCCTCAATGGTGGTGGTGCGGTGGAGGTGGGAGTGCCAGGGCACTAGGTGGGACTGGCGACGGCCGTTTCGCGTCTATCCAGTTTTGTAGTCTGTGGTCCCCGGCGGTGTAGGTGAGGTGGAGGTGACTACAGCCGTCATGCATTAATAAGCTGGTCTTTATTGTTCCCCCTGACCAGCAACACCAATTAGGGTTCCTGTTAACTTTCAGCCTAATTACGCAATTACCCCGTGGTATATGTATATATATATATGTATATATATATATATATTTTATAGATAGTATTGATTGTGGAGTCATGAGAATGTTAATGTGAGTCCAGAGTAAAGGGTCGTTTCTGGCTCAGTTTCCCAATTTATAGTTTTTATTGTCACTACACGTCACAATTTTTTCTAGGAGGGGCAGGGGGGAAGCCCGGGAGATAAGGCCGTATGTTTAGCAAAGTATGGACAGCAATATTGCCCCGCCTAGTTACACTGCAGATCTATGCATCTTGGGATGTAAAATTTACACGTCCACTTGACCCATGCATTACGTCTGGAGTATGGCTAGTTGTAGCCATGGTAACCGCAAGCAAGGCGGCCGTTCACTCGGCCACCGTATACAAACCCAGGGGCAATGTTTTATGGGTTTTGTAGTTGCGGAGTGACGTCAGCCCTAGCAATATGCGAGGGTGCTGCCCGTTCGTCCGGTAGAAGCGGACCCGCACGCATGGATTTATGGGTCTTGTAGTCTCTGACATAACGTATGCTCCCACTGGCTTCCGCCCTCCCCGCCTTCTCCAATCACAAGTGGGGAGCGCGTCACCAGGAAGAGGCGGGGTTGGATGCATATCGCTCGCCCAACACAGTGGTACGCAGCATGACCAAGCATCTGGATAGACGCGAAACGGCCGTCGCCAGTCCCACCTAGTGCCCTGGCACTACCACCTCCACCGCACCACCACCATTGAAGACCACCAAGAGCAGGTATCTCTTTGACATGGTACCCTGAACACTGTCTGCCAATACCTGCCAATAAAGCACTGGACGGAAGGTGCCCGGAGTTATCTCCTTTTTTCTTCTATTTTGGATAATCGCATTTAAGCTTTCTTCTAATCGACCGATGAGCACACGTCCCAGCAAGAGACAGGGGTTACCGCTGATGGTATGGTGAATTACTTGCTTTTTTTCAACCCAATGCTTGTATATTGAATAGGGAGTGCCTCTCAATTTGAGCTTTTCTCTACAGTTACATACGTAATGTAGCAGCCCTGCCCATGCTTGGCAGACCAGGCATCCGTGGTCAGGTGGACCCTTGACCCAATGCTCTTCACAATAGATGACACCACTTGCCTCTCAACTGCACGGTACAGTTTGGGTATGGCCTTTTGTGAAAAATAAGTGCAGCCTGGTATCTTCCACTGTGGTGTACCAATGGCCACAAACTTACGGAAAGCCTCTGACTCCACCAGCTTGTATGGTAATAGCTGGTGAGCTAATAGTTCCGCCACGCCAGCTGTCAGACGCCGGGCAAGAGGGTTACTGGCAGACATTTGCTTCTTACGCTCAAATACTTCCTTTACGGACAGCTGGGTACTGCTGTGGGCAGAGGAGAAGGAACCGCTCAAGGGCAGAGGCGGTGTGGAGGAGGGTGGCTGTGAAGGTGCAAGGGAGAAAGCGGATGAAGACGATACACCTGAAGGAGGAAGAGGAGAAGGAGGGTGGCTTGTCTTTTGGGTGCTGCTTTTCCTCAGGTGTTCTTGCCTTAGCTGTTTGTGCCTTTTCTCCAGGTGCCTTCGTAAGGCACTTGTTCCTACGTGAGAGTTGGCCTTTCCACGGCTCAATTTTTGCTGGCAGAGAGAACAGATGGCTTTGCTCCGATCTGAGACACACATGTTAAGAAATGTCCAAACCGCTGAGCCCCCCTGGGGTGAAGGCGCTACGGTGGCATCAGCAGCTGACGTTGAAGGGCATGTTGGCTGGGTGTCCATAGCTGGTGATACATGGCGCCGGACACTGCCCCCAGCTGTTTCTGAGGACAAGCTGCCTCTGATTCAATCATGGAGTCGTCTCCTCCTACTCCTCTCTGACTCCCCCTCTGAACTGTCCCTCTGGTCATCTCCTCTACTGGGAACATACGTGGTATCCGTATAATCGTCATCATAATCCTCCTGCCCAGCTTCACTTTCCTCAGACACCTCCACAACTGCACCAACTTCAGGTGGTTCATCATCCCCCTCCTCACACGTTACGTCCATACTATCGCCACCTAACTCAGACGTATGAGGTTGTGTACCTGCGCCTTCTTCTTGTTGGTGCAGTAGTGGCTGTGAATCAGTGATTTCACCACCACCAAATAACTCCTGCGAAGTGTCAAATGCAGAGGATGTGGTGCTTGCACTAGTGCTGGTGGCATTGGCTGCGAGAGATAAGGTGTTCTGTGTTAAATACTCAGCCACGTCCTCACAATTTTGGGAAGTGATGGCACGTGCCTTCTTCTGAGCACTGTATTCTGGGCCAGGTCCGCACGAAATCACAGCAACACCACCTCGCACAGACCTGCTGGTGCCAGGTGGCCTTCCTCTGGGTCTGCCTCTACCTCTTCCTCTACCTGGTTTGTCCATTTTGTCCATCTCGGGGGGGATGCTAGGTATATGCAGTGAGGTGTGTTCACTCAACAGTAAAGGTAGTTATATGCAGTGAGCTGGGTTCACTGAACAGTAAAGGTAGTTATATGCAGTGAGGTGGGTTCACTGATCAATAAAGGTAGTTATATGCAGTGAGGTGGGTTCACTCAACACAACAGGAAGTTATATGCAGTGAGGTGGGTTCACTGAACAGTAAAGGTAGTTATATGCAGTGAGGTGGGTTCACTCAACACAACAGGTAGTTATATGCAGTGAGGTGGGTTCACTCAACATAACAGGTAGTTAGATGCAGTGAGCTAGGTTCACTCAACATAACAGGTAGTTAGATGCAGTGAGCTGGGTTCACTCAACATAACAGGTAGTTAGATGCAGTGAGCTGGGTTCACTCAACACAACAGGTAGTTATATGCAGTGAGGTGGGTTCACTAAACAATAAAGGTAGTTATATGCAGTGAGGTGGGTTCACTCAACACAACAGGTAGTTATATGCAGTGAACTGGGTTCACTCAATACAACAGGTAGTTATATGCAGTGAGGTGGGTTCACTCAACAGTAAAGGTAGTTATATGCAGTGAGGTGGGTTCACTCAACACAACAGGTAGTTAGATGCAGTGAGGTGGGTTCACTAAACAATAAAGGTAGTTATATGCAGTGAGGTGGGTTCACTGAACGATAAAGGTAGTTATATGCAGTGAGCTGGGTTCACTCAACACAACAGGTAGTTATATGCAGTGAGCTGGGTTCACTCAACACGACAGGTAGTTAGATGCAGTGAGCTGGGTTCACTCAAAACAACAGGTAGTTAGATGCAGTGAGCTGGGTTCACTCAACACAACAGGTAGTTATATGCAGTGAGGTTGGTTCACTGATCAATAAAGGTAGTTATATGCAGTGAGGTGGGTTCACTCAACAGTAAAGGTAGTTATATGCAGTGAGGTGGGTACACTGATCAATAAAGGTAGTTATATGCAATGAGCTGGGTTCACTCAACATAACAGGTAGTTAGATGCAGTGAGCTGGATTCACTCAACACAACAGGTAGTTAGATGCAGTGAGCTGGGTTCACTCAACACAACAGGTAGTTATATGCAGTGAGGTGGGTTCACTGAACAATAAAGGTAGTTATATGCAGTGAGGTGGGTTCACTCAACAGTAAAGGTAGTTATATGCAGTGAGGTGGGTTCACTCAACACAACAGGTAGTTAGATGCAGTGAGGTGGGTTCACTGAACAATAAAGGTAGTTATATCAGCGCTGCGTAATATGTTGGCGCTATATAAATACAATAAATAAATAATAAATAATATGCAGTGAGGTGGGTTCACTGAACGATAAAGGTAGTTATATGCAGTGAGGTGGGTTCACTCAACACAACAGGTAGTTATATGCAGTGAGCTGGGTTCACTCAACACAACAGGTAGTTAGATGCAGTGAGCTGGGTTCACTCAAAACAACAGGTAGTTAGATGCAGTGAGCTGGGTTCACTCAACACAACAGGTAGTTATATGCAGTGAGGTGGGTTCACTGAACAATAAAGGTAGTTATATGCAGTGAGGTGGGTTCACTCAACACAACATGTAGTTGTGATAGGCCAGCAGTAACCAATATAAGATGGCGCCATGACAGGATGCCGCGGCCACAGGGCTCCGGTCTTTTTCTCCTTTCTCCCCCTTGGGTCCCTCGCCTGCTCTCTCTCCCCCTCTGGGAAGGATGCGGGAATGACGGAGGTCGCGGGAGTGAGATGCGGACTCCCATCCAGCCAGCGGGTTTTGAGCTGATCAGGCCGCGGAGTGCCAGCTGATCAGCCACGTGTTCGGCTTCAGCTTGCTGCGCGGACTCTCAGCAGCCCATCGTGAGCCAGCCGCCTGAGACACCGTCGCACAGCCTGGGGAACCTTGCCGCTGATCGTGCCCACGCCCCGCGATCGCCACATGTGCCGGCCGGGTGCAGCGCTGGCTCCTTCGACACCACTGTTCCTGGCCCACTGCTGGCTGCCGTGGGATCTGCTGACCGGGATGCGCCCGGCAGTCAGCTGATCACCGCTGTGCCATGTGCTCCAAGCTGGGAAGGGAGCCTGCCAGCCATAACGTTGCTGCCACAGCCTGCTGGGGAGAAGCGGGCTCTTCTGCTCCTCAGTGCAGGTCTGCCGCTGCTGGATCCACCAGCACACCACCACCACTGCCGGTTCCATCCATCCATCCATCCATCTGCCCTCTGCAGCTGCACTGGCCCACCGCTGCTGTTGCTGGACCCTCCAGACCACCCTCGGACACACACCATCGTCTCACAAGGTCTGTGCTCGCAAGGTCTGTGCTGCTGACCTCCTGGCCACCTACATCCTACCTGCACTAGGCCACAAGCCGGGGGCTAAATTTCCCACTGGCTTCAAGGTTCACTACTTTTGCTTGCTGCCCCATCGCAGCCACAGAGGAGGTGATGCTGCCCCCCTCCCAGTGTCCTGCCACCACCAAGGTAAACCCCCCTGGCCTGTCCACCACTGCTGCCACTGGCCCCACGTCCACCACCACTGCGGCCCAGCAAAGGTGCCTCCTGGCCCCACAGGGCCCCCAATGTGTTTTTACCCTCATTACCAGCCGTGCGGACTTGAAATCCGGAGTGCTACTCCTCGGGCAACCTGGTCTGAGTGAACTCTGCTGTCCGCCTCCATCATGATGTCCCTCAGCTTTCTCAGCCTTCTCTCTACTTCCGTGGACAATCGGTAGCACCTGTCTTGTTGGGAGCGTGTCGCTCTGTAGCGTCCAGTGCCGAAAATGGCAGCGCTCATATCAGCTCTCAGGCTGCTCCTCCAGTCCCACTCTTTCTGTTCCTGCTATCAGTGTATGTTTTGCTATGTCCGTATTATGTTAACTGTACATGTATGCTGTAATGCTCTCTATTTTTGCTTTTTATTTTTGCTTTTTATTGTTTACATGTATGTACCATGCTTAACTGTATGCAATGTTGTACTCTGCTTAATTGTATGCACAAGCTGTAATGTTGTCCTATGTATGCTTGTCCCCTGTCTATGTATTTACCATGTTTATCCGTATGCTGTTTCTTGTTCTTTTCATCGACGACCCTGTATGCGCCAAAACCAATTCCAGGTACAACCCACCGTTGTACTTGGCGATAATAAATTCTGATTCTGATTCTGATATGCAGTGAGCTGGGTTCACTCAATACAACAGGTAGTTATATGCAGTGAGGAGGGTTCACTGAACAATAAAGGTAGTTATATGCAGTAAGGTGGGTTCACTCAACAGTAAAGGTAGTTATATGCAGTGAGGTGGGTTCACTCAACACAACAGGTAGTTAGATGCAGTGAGGTGGGTTCACTGAACAATAAAGGTAGTTATATCAGCGCTGTGTAATATGTTGGCGCTTTATAAATACAATAAATAAATAATATGCAGTGAGGTGGGTTCACTGAATGATAAAGGTAGTTATATGCAGTAAGGTGGGTTCACTCAACACAACAGGTAGTTATTTGCAGTGAGCTGGGTTCACTCAACACAACAGGTAGTTAGATGCAGTGAGCTGGGTTTACTCAAAACAACAGGTAGTTAGATGCAGTGAGGTGGGTTCACTCAACACAACAGGAAGTTATATGCAGTGAGGTGGGTTCACTGAACAGTAAAGGTAGTTATATGCAGTGAGGTGGGTTCACTCAACACAACAGGTAGTTAGATGCAGTGAGCTGGGTTCACTCAACAGTAAAGGTAGTTATATGCAGTGAGCTGGGTTCACTGAACAGTAAAGGTAGTTATATGCAGTGAGGTGGGTTCACTGATCAATAAAGGTAGTTATATGCAGTGAGGTGGGTTCACTCAACACAACAGGAAGTTATATGCAGTGAGGTGGGTTCACTGAACAGTAAAGGTAGTTATATGCAGTGAGCTGGGTTCACTCAACACAACAGGTAGTTATATGCAGTGAGCTGGGTTCACTCAATACAACAGGTAGTTATATGCAGTGAGGTGGGTTCACTGAACAATAAAGGTAGTTATATGCAGTGAGGTGGGTTCACTGAATGATAAAGGTAGTTCTATGCAGTGAGGTGGGTTCACTCAACACAACAGGCAGTTATATGCAGTGAGCTGGGTTCACTCAACACAACAGGTAGTTAGATGCAGTGAGCTGGGTTTACTCAAAACAACAGGTAGTTAGATGCAGTGAGCTGGGTTCACTCAACACAACAGGTAGTTTTATGCAGTGAGGTGGGTTCACTGAACAATAAAGGTAGTTATATGCAGTGAGGTGGGTTCACTGAACGATAAAGGTAGTTCTATGCAGTGAGCTGGGTTCACTCAACACAACAGGTAGTTAGATGCAGTGAGCTAGGTTCACTCAACACAACAGGTAGTTAGATGCAGTGAGCTGGGTTCACTCAACGCAAAGCTAGGTATATGCAGTGATGAGGTGGGTTAAGTAAACACAACAGGTACTGGGTATATGCCGAACTGGGTAGTACAATGTGCAGCTCCCTGTCACACACACAGGTAGTCACTGAATGTGCTGGGTTGCTGGCAGTGGCACACACAGTATGAATTAGCAAGCCTATGTCTGCAACAAAAGTGTCAGTTTGACACACACACACACAAAAAAAAAGGATTAGCTCTGAAAAGAGCTGTTGAGGGGTGCTATAAAAGCAATAATAATCAGCTAGGAGCAAGCTAAGCAGCCAAGAACCTGACTAATCTGTCCCTAGGAGAACAATCTGCAGCAGCTCGCCCTAGTCTGTCTAATAGCAGGCAGACGAGTGACTGTAATGGCCGGCGAGCCTGCCTTATATAAGGGGGGGTGGGACTCCAGGACTTAGTGTAGCCTGAATGGCTACAATGTGCCTGCTGACTGTGATGCAGAGGGTCAAAGTTGACCCTCATAGTGCATTATGGGGCGAATCGAACTTCCGCAAAAGTTCGCCTGGTCCAGGCGAACGCGAACCACCAAAGTTCGCCGGCGAACCGTTCGCTACACCTCTACTGAAGAGAGGACAGCAGCGGCTCCCATTGCTTCTGGTATACTTCCGGTACAGAGGCTTTGCGGGTCACGCAATCTGAGGTCTTTTATCAGACAGGCGAGCCGAGGGGGACCCGGTGAGCCTGTCCTGCTGCAGGAGTGCAGGTAGCAGCACTCCTGCAGGTATCAACTAAGCTACCTATACAGGAGTAACTATACATATACTGGGGGCAACTATACTAGCTATCTATACTGGGGCAACTATACTACCTATACTGGGGCAGCTATACTACCTATCTATGCTGGGGCAACTAAGCTACCTATATAGGGGCAACTATACTAGCTATCTAAATAGGGGCAACTTTACTACCTAACTATACTGGGGCAACTAAGCTATATATACAGGGTCAACTATACTACATTTACTAGGGGCAATTAAGCTACCTATACAGGGGCAACTATACTACCTATACTGGGGGCAACTATACTAGCTAGCTATACTGGGGCAACTATGCTACCAATACTGGGGGCAGCTGTAATAGCTATCTATACTGGAGCTACTATACTAGCAATACTGGTATAGCTGGATAGTGTAATGGTTAAGGCCTCTGCCTCTGACACAGGCGACCTGGGTCCAAATCTCGGCTCTGCCTGTTCAGTAAGCCAGCACCTATTTAGTAGGAGACCTTGGGCAAGTCACTAGGATGCTATTGCCTATAGTGCGCATCCTAGTGACTGGAGCTCTGGCGCTTTGAGTCCACCAGGAGAAAAGCGCAACATAAATGCTCTGTGTTGGAATTTGTATACTGGGGGCAACTATACTAGCTATCTATACTGGGGCAACTATACTACCTATACAGGGGGTAGCTATACTACCTATATTAGGGGCAACTATACTACCTATACTGGGACAACTATAGATGGCTACCCTATACAGGGGGCACCTCTACCTGGCTACCTACCTATATTGAGGGTGAACATTTTTGGGTGCTGTGCGATCACTCCAAATCTGGGGGGAAGGGGGAACACATACTCACAAGTTTGCCACAGGCAGCAAAAAGTCTGGAACTGGTCCTGGCAGAGAGACATATTATCAGAAGTGCATCATAAAAGAAGCAAGAAGATTGTTTAATATTTAAAGTGGATCCGAGATAAACTTTTACTCATTGCATAATTGTGTTCCTTTCATATATGTTTTAGGGCATTCCTCAAGCCAAATACTTTTTTCGTTTTGTTTTAATACTATGATTCCCTATAAACTAAACAAGCCTCGCCCACAGCTTTTCAAAGAGCCTTGGCACTCAGTCCCAGGTAGCAGGGGCTTATGGGAGCTCAGTCTGGGCAGGAGGAGGAGGAGGTTACTAGCCACAGATTTCAGAGGCAGAGGAGAGGAGGTGGGGGAGTGAAATTTTCCACAGGCTGAGTGCTGGAGATGCTATCAGCTTGCCTCAGTGTAATGTGACAAACCAGAACATGGCTGCCCTCATTGTATCACAGCAATAAATAATCATAAACTTTTGAAGCTGATTGCAGCTAGATTTGCTATGTGAACTATCTAAACTTTAGATAAGATATATAGACAAGTTACTTGTTATAGTTACTTTTTATCTCGGATCTGCTTTTAAAGCCCTAATTTCTGGGGCAATTAAAGCGGAATATAACCCCGCATTTCAACTTTTCTCTAAAACATTATTTACAGCATATTATATGCAACCAGCATTTTTTTTTTTTACTAGACCAGCATTGGAAGGGTTACACAGAGCTTTAAAGTTCCATGGATAGAAATGCTGCCGCAGCCGAAGTTTAGTTAGATACATTTAATTCAACACAATGTAACAAGTGTGGAATGTGACACACACTCTCTGACTGTGCAGGAGTTGGAGGACAGCCAGAGAGTGTGTAACATTCACCACTTGTTACATTGCTTTTACTGAAATGTATCTATCTAAACTTCGGATGTGTCTGCATTTCTATCCATGGACCCTTCCAATGCTGGTCTAGTAAAAAAAAATGCTGGTTGCATATAATATGCTGTAAATAATGTTTAGAGCAAAGTTGAAATGCAGGGTTATATTCCGCTTTAAGTCAATCATATGAAAATGAACTCCTGTGCAATAGGCAACATTTGCTTTATTTTCAAAAAATGAATAAAATATAAATATAAATATTTGCAGTTTAAAATATCTATATTACGCACAAAGCCTGAGAACTCTTGTATCTCTCTGACAATACTACCATGGGATCCATCACTAAAGCGATGGCCCGAACTTCAGATTTTGGGTTCGCAAACTGCAAACTTCCTCAAAAGTTCATGTTCATGCAAACTGGGTGAACTGCCATAGACTTCAATGGGCAGTCAAATTTTAAAACATACAGGGACTATTTCTGGCCACAAAAGTGATGCAAAAGTTGTTTCAAGGGGTCTAACACCTGGAGGGGGCATGACGAAGTGGGATACATACCAAAAGTCCCTCAGAAAATTAAGCAGTTGACGCAGAGTAGGGTTACAATCCCCAAAGGGCAGAAATCAAATTGCATTGCTAAATAGGAGGCATAAAGTGGTTTAAAACATCTTGCGTGTGTATAAATCGATCAAGTAGTGTAAGTAGTTACATAGTTACATATTTATTTGTGTTGAAAAAAGACATACGTCCATCGAGTTCAACCAGAGAACAAAGTACAACACCAACCTGCTCCCTCACATATCCCTGTTGATCCAGAGGAAGGTGAAAAACCCTTACAAGGCATGGTCCAATTAGCCCCAAAAGGGAAAAAAAAATCCTTCCCGACTCCATATGGCAATCAGATAAAATCCCTGGATCAACATCATTAGGCATTACCTAGTAATTGTAGCCATGGATGTATTTCAACGCAAGGAAAGAATCTAAGCCCCCTTTAAATGCAGGTATAGAGTTTGCCATAACCACTTCCTGTGGCAATGCATTCCACATCTTAATCACTCTTACTGTAAAGAACCCTTTCCTAAATAAATGGCTAATACGTTTTTCCTCCATGTGCAGATCATGTTCTCTAGTCCTTTGAGAAGGCCTAGGGACAAAAAGCTCATCCGCCAAGCTATTATATTGCCCTCTGATGTATTTATACATGTTAATTAGATGCCCTCTAAGGCGTCTTTTCTCTAGACTAAATAAACCCAGTTTATCTAACCTTTCTTGGTAAGTGAGACCTTCCATCCCACGTATCAATTTTGTTGCTTGTCTCTGCACCTGCTCTAAAACTGCAATATCTTTCCTGTAATGTGGTGCCCAGAACTGAATTCCATATTCCAGATGTGGCCTTACACACATGAGGACAAATAGCGTGCGGATATAGCAATGCTTTTTGCCGCCATGCAGTCATAAATGTAATAAAGATGAGAGGTTCAATAAACAGGGATCGGAAACGCTAACCTAGCAGCAGCAGCAGCAGCGCACGTGAGGGAACAGGAGGAGCCGCAGGAGGAGAAGGCCACGCTTTTTGAGACACAACATCCCAGGCCTTGCATGAGGACAAATAGCGTGCGGATATAGCAATGCTTTTTGCCGCCATGCAGTCATAAATGTAATAAAGATGAGAGGTTCAATAAACAGGGACCGGAAACGCTAACCCATCACAGATGGTCATTGTTCATGTTACTTGGTTGGGGTCCAGGAGTGTTGCGTAGTCGTTTCCAATCCAGGATTGATTCATTTTAATTTGAGTCAGACGGTCTGCATTTTCTGTGGAGAGGCGGATACGCCGATCTGTGACGATGCCTCCGGCAGCACTGAAACAGCGTTCCGACATAACGCTGGCTGCCGGGCAAGCCAGCACCTCTATTGCGTACATTGCCAGTTCGTGCCAGGTGTCTAGCTTCGATACCCAATAGTATGCAGATGGATTGTTCGACACAGCTACGTCATCTGACATGTAGTCCTTGACCATCTTCTCCAGGCGATCGGTGTTGGAGGTGGATCTGCACGCTTGCTGTTCTGTGGGCTGCTGCTGCATGGGTGTCAGAAAATTTTCCCACTCCAAGGACACTGCCGATACCATTCCCTTTTGGGCACTAGCTGCGGCTTGTGTTGTTTGCTGCCCTCCTGGTCGTCCTGGGTTTGCGGAAGTCAGTCTGTCGGCGTACAACTGGCTAGAGGAGGGGGAGGATGTCAATCTCCTCTCTAAAGTCTCCACAAGGGCCTGCTGGTATTCTTCCATTTTGACCTGTCTGACTCTTTCTTCAAGCAGTTTTGGAACATTGTGTTTGTACCGTGGATCCAGAAGGGTATAAACCCAGTAATTGGTGTTGTCCAGAATGCGCACAATGCGTGGGTCGCGTTCAATGCAGTCTAGCATGAATTGAGCCATGTGTGCCAGAGTCCTGCCAGAATCCTCATCATCCTCTTGTGAGCGTTGTGATAGTTGTTGTGATGCATCATAGTCGTCACCTTCTTCCTGGTCTGCTTCTGCTGACCATTTGCGCTGAATTGTGGAAGTCCAACGTGCACCGCTCTGGCCCTCGTCAGTGGTGGCAGGAAATTCCTGCTCCAACTCCAGCTGTTCCTCCTCCTCCTCTTCTTCGTCATAGCTGCTGGGGCCAGCGTTTCCTGAGGCGGATGGCCTGATGTTGGTACCATCACGCTGATCGTTTTCTCCCTCAGATTCCCCCTGTTGCATCATGACAGCTGTTTCCTTGATTTTCAACATTGACCTCTTCAGTAAACACAGCAGTGGTATGGTAATGCTGACTGAAGAGTTGTCACTGCTCACAAGCAACGTGGATTGCTCAAAATTTTGGAGGACTTGGCAGAGGTCCAACATGTTGGCCCAATCGGATCCACAGAAGCTTGGCAGCTGTCCGGCTGCGCCTCGGTACTGCGCCATCATGTACTGGACCACTGCACTCTTCTGCTCGCAAAAGCGGGCTAGCATGTGCAGCGTAGAATTCCAGCGCGTAGGGACATCACACAGCAAGCGATGGTGGGGGAGATTGAAGCGCTCCTGCATCTTGGCGAGTGCCCCCGAAGCAGTACTGGAATTTCTGCAATGTTTGGCCACTCGTCGCACCTTCAACAGAAGATCGGCCACGCCTGGGTATGTCCTCAGGAACCGCTGAACTACTAGGTTCATCACGTGCGCCAGGCAAGGGATATGTGTCAGCTTAGCCAACCTTAAAGCGCGAATGAGATTACTCCCATTATCACACACAACCATGCCCGGTTTCAGGTCCAGCGGTGGCAGCCACAAATCCGTCTGTTCCTTTATTCCCCTCCAAATTTCCTCCCCTGTGTGCTGCTTATCCCCAAGGCAGATCAGCTTCAGCAACGCTTGCTGACGCATGCCAACAGCTGTGATGCACTGCTTCCACGATCCTACTGCTGCTGGGTTAGCGTTTCCGGATGAGGTACAGCTTTGAGATGCGTTGGAGGAGAAGGAGTCAGAGAGGTAGGTGCTGCTGTTGTTATCCAGTGGGAGGGACGGTGGTGCAGCTGTTTGCGGCGTGGGCAACACCCGCGCCGTAGCAGGTGAGGAATCGCTGCCAGGCTCCACAAGGTTCACCCAGTGCGCGGTAAGGGAGATGTATCGACCCTGGCCGAACGCACTCGTCCAGGTGTCAGTGGTGAGGTGAACCTTGCAGGCAACGGCATTCTTCAAGCTTCGGGTTATTTTGCTGACCACGTGCTCATGCAACTCAGGCACTGCAGAGCGCGCAAAGTGGTAGCGGCTGGGAACCACGTAACGTGGGATGGCCACTGACATCATGCCCTTGAAGCTGTTTGTCTCCACCACTCGATATTGCAGCATTTCGCAGGCCAGAAGCTTGGCTATGCTGGCTGTTAGTGCCACGGCCCGGGTGTCATTTGCTGGCAATTTCCTCTTGCGCTCAAACATCTCCGACACAGACAACTGAACCGTAGCGCTGCACACGGAAGGGCTGTTGGTTGTTGTGTTTGATGAACACTGGGAGACCTCAAGAGCACTACTCCGGAAAGTGACAGTGTCAGCGTCGTCTGATGTTTGTGAATGTTGTGAACCACGCAATGGCTGGGCTACTGCTGCTGCTGAGGTGGGTCTGGTGGTGAGTCTGGTGAACCCAAGGGAGGCAGTGTTGCTGGTACCCTGTCCTGCCGCGTTTGCCCACAGAGTGGGATGTTTGGATAGCATGTGGCGGCTCATGCTGGTGGTGGAGAGGTTGTTAATACTTTTCCCCCTGCTCAGGCGGGACTTGCACACCTTGCAAATCGCCATGGTAACATCCTCAGTGCAGTCTTCAAAGAAAGCCCAGACTTTGGAGCACCTGCCTTGCTGGCGATTTCTGTTTGCTCCTCTTTTGCCTCTCACTTGAACTTCCACGCTTGTGGTGCCTGAAATTTCGCGCCGCCTACCTTGTGGCACAAGGCGAACTCGTGCAGCAGTGGGTTCTTCAACAGACTCATCTGTGCTGCTGCTACGACAGCGATGTTCTCATTTACAAACAAAATCTGGGTATTTGTCCACATTGTCCACACCCTCCTCTTCCATCTCCTCAAACTCGTCATATGTCATTGTGGGGGGCCGCGCCGTGGAGTAGAGCTCCCCAGAACAACCTCTGCGCAGCTCACTCCAACGTCGTCTTCCAGATCTTGTCGGCCGACCTCCTGCAATTGCAACCCCTCCTGCCCAACTTGCTCTGGGATTTGGGTTTCCGAGTCCTCCTCGGACTCGCCTTGTATTTCAGTGCGCGGTGCATTTCCCACAGTTAATGGTTGTGAATCCGGGCACAACATTTCTGGCTGTTCCTCCATTGACCTTTGAAAGGTGGAAGTTTGTTGGGTTGGGAATAGCTCCTGCGAATACCCCATTGTGTCCTGAGGTAATTCATCGGACTGGTTATCTGGCAGTTGTGTGCGTGGTGTCGCTGCTGGTTGTGTCAGCTTTGTGCCCACTGGCTCCTTGTAACTGGCTGAGGACTCGGACCTCGTGCGTGATGTGCTGGTGCTGCTTAACCCACTGCTGGACGCTTGAGAGGTCATCAAAGTAATTATCTGGTCCTGTTCTTTTGGATTTGTGAGGGTTGTTGTCCTGGACAACATGGGCGGTATTGAGTGGGTTTTCTTGGGTGCTCCCCTGTGGCCTGTACGTGAACCGTCAGGGGAAACACCTCTTCCCTTGCCCCCCCCTCTTTCACCGGATTTCTTCCTCATTTCACTTATCCTTAAAGTACACGCTGACTGGCAGCAGTACAGTGGCAGTACAGAAATGCTATACAGTGGTGGGTGAGCGGTGTACCACTATTCCCAGCAGACACAGAACAGTAAACAGAATGCTATATAGTGTGGCTGAGCGGTGTACCACTATTCCCAGCAGCGACACAGAGCACAATGCTATACAGTGGCGGGTGAGCGGTGTACCACTATTCCCAGCAGCGACACAGAGCACAATGCTATACAGTGGCGGGTGAGCGGTGTACTACTATTCCCAGCAGACACAGAGTGGCAGTAAACAGAATGCTATATAGTGTGGCTGAGCGAGGTACACAGAGTGGCAGTAAACAGAATGCTATATAGTGTGGCTGAGCGAGCGGTGTACTATTATTCCCAGCAGACACAGAACAGTAAACAGAATGCTATATAGTGTGGCTGAGCGGTGTACCACTATTCCCAGCAGCGACACAGAGCACAATGCTATACAGTGGCGGGTGAGCGGTGTACCACTATTCCCAGCAGCGACACAGAGCACAATGCTATATATATTGTATATATATATAGTGTGGCTGAGCGAGCGGTGTACTACTATTCCCAGCAGACAGAGAACAGTAAACAGAATGCTATATAGTGTGACTGAGCGAGGTACACAGAGTGGCAGTAAACAGAATGCTATATAGTGTGGCTGAGCGAGCGGTGTACTACTATTACGCACCTATTGTCTCCACCCCACCCTTTAGATTGTAAGCCTCTGGCAGGGCCCTCCTCCCTAATGTATCCATCTTGATTATGCAATCTTACTCACAACCACCCTTCTTGTAGACTCGAACAGTCTCTATCTTGACCTATGACACTGTATTGTTATCAAATCATTTGCATGATCTTGTTTTGTTGTGAGTTTCCGTATGTTCTACCTGTATGTTAACCCATTTATCTATTGTGCAGCGCTGCGTAATATGTTGGCGCTTTATAAATACAATAAATAATAATAATAATAATAATAATATTCCCAGCAGCAACACAATGACTGGGGGGACCCTGGCTAGCGTGGCTGGAGCGCGAACTACCCTGCCTGCCTACCCAAAGCTAAACCCACAGACAAATGGCGGAGATATGACGTGGTTCGGGTATTTATTTACCTGAACCACATGACAGTTCGGCCAATCAGAGCGCGTTCGGGTCCGAACCACGTGACCCGTTCGGCCAATCACAGCGCTAGCCGAACGTTCGGGGAACGTTCGGCCATGCGCTCTTAGTTCGGCCATGTGGCCGAACGGTTTGGCCGAACACCATCAGGTGTTCGGCCGAACTCGAACATCACCCGAACAGGGTGATGTTCTGCAGAACCCGAACAGTGGCGAACACTGTTCGCCCAACACTAGCTGCAGCGGCTTGGCATTGAGTGCGATTATTTAACTTGTTGTCGATGAGTACTCCTAAGTCCTTCTCCACGTTCGATGTCCCCAACTGTATCCCATTTATTTTGTATGGTGCTAGACCATTGGTATGACCAAAATGCATGACTTTACATTTTTCAACATTGAATTTCATCTGCCATTTATGTGCCCATATAGCCATCCTATCCAGATCCTGTTGCAATATGTCCCTATCTTCCCGAGAGTTGATGATTCTGCACAACTTTGTATCATCTGCAAAAATAGCAACATTGCTCACTACTGAATCTACTAGGTCATTAATAAATACATTTAAGAGCACTTGACCCAGTACAGACCCCTGTGGCACCCCACTGCTAACAGTCTCCCATTTTCAGTATGATCCATTGACCACAACTCTTTGTTTTCTGTCCATTAGCCAGTACCCTATCCATGCACACAGACTCTTCCCCAGTCCTTGTAGAAAAAGAAAGACTTGCGCTCAAGCTAAATAGCACTGCTCTCTTGAACTGGTTGGTGCCAGTAACTGTCAAAACAAGAGGGTAAGGGAAAAAATAGAGAGCGCTCCGTAGTGCATTAAATGGGGTTTGCTATTATACACATATAAAACTTTGTCTCACTCACATTTAGTAGTTCAATCTACCGCTGCGCGTCAAGCTCCTCCAGTGGGTCGCCTCAACCCAGAACAGCCTGGCCGGGGCTGGTGGTGCAGTTTGGAAAGCGAGAGAGCATCCGTCTGGAGCGAGCGATGCACAGCCTGCGCAGTCTGACGTCACTAGTGAGGTAGTGGAGCAGTTGGCAAGTGGTTAAACATGCACATTTGATACATTATCTGGTCTATTAAAAAATGATCAGATCCAGTAACACATTCCCACTAGTTGGTTCCGTTACCATTTGAATCAAGTAATTGTCCTGTAGCGAAGCCAGAAATCTGCTGCTTTTACCAGAATGGGTAGCCTCAATACTCCAGTCAATGTCTGGAAAGTTGAAGTCACCCATAACTATGACCTCATTTTTACCTGCAGCTTTTTCAATCTGCTGTAGTAATCACAGTTCTGCAGCTTCATGAATATGTGGTGGCCTGTAGCATACCCCAATAAGCAATTGGCAACCTTTATTTCCGCCATGAATATTTACCCAAACGGACTCCACATCTTCACAATCTTCCTCCATCTCATCGTTCAGGACAGCTGTAAAAGAATTCTTAACAAAGAGACAAACCCCTCCACCTTTTTTCCCTGTTCTATCCTTCCTAAACACATTGTATCCCTCTAAATTTGCTATCCAGTCATGGCTTTCATCCATCCATGTCTCGATTATTACCACAATGTCATAGTCTTTGTCAATCAGAATGAACTCTACTTCATCTATTTTATTTGCAAGGCTCCTAGCATTGGTTGCCATGCACTTTATATTTTTACCACCACATTTACACTTTTGTTTACATGAAATGGGCTACTTGAAGTTTTACCAACCTCCTTACTCTTTACACTGTCCCCACCCCCTCTCCACCCCCCATAATGTTAGGCTCCCACTGTCTTTTTACCTTATCTTGTCTACATATTGACTCTTTATCCTCCCGCCTCTCCCCAGATCCTAGTTTAAAATCTCCTCCAAGAGATTAGCCATTTTCTTCCCCAATGCAGCTGCACCCTCCCCATTAAGGTGCAGCCCATCCCTGCTGCAGAACCTGTAGCCAACTGCAAAGTCTGCCCAGTTCTCCAGGAACCCAAACCCCTCCTACACTGCTGCTTCACACTGACAGACCAAACTCACTGTTTAATGCGGAAACAGGAAATTTGGGCGCATGACGCTAGTGGACAAAAAGGGCGCCGCCATAGACTTCCATTATAATTATCGTTTATCTGGCGCTCAACGGGAAAAAAGGGCGCCCGCGTAAAATAACGTTAATGAAAAATTTTTGTGAATACATATGTTTTCCAACAACATATACTGCTTACTTTGTTAAATGTAAAGTAACCTCAAACTAAATGTGAAAACATCACTTAACTTGATAGTTTTTCTAAACAAGATCAACCGTCTAAATGACCGACAAGTTTATAAAGCATTATACCTAGTTTGCTAAAATCTAAACATTACTAAAGAGTATATTGAGTTTAAAAGAAAAGCCCCATTCTATATTATTTTATTTCGTTATTTATAATTTAAAAAAAATTTCAAGTTTAAAACATTAATTCTCACCGAGTACTAACTGTACTTCAAATTGTTATGTATATGTTAATATAATCATAATGTATAAAACAATAAATTCCGTTTGTAAAAAAAAAAAAAAAAATTGTAGCGTACATTGCTGTTTATATTTCGAATTGTTTTAAAACACAATTATCTTTAATAATTAAATATTAATTATTTAAACGGAAAATGTATATGTAATGTCTAAACCACTGTTAATAGTTAAATAAAAAAAATATTTAAATTTTCATATATACTTCAAAATTGATGATGTTTTTAACAGTTTATTCACTTTACATAGTTACATAGTTACATAGTTATTTTGGTTGAAAAAAGACATACGTCCATCGAGTTCAACCAGTATAAAGTACAACACCAGCCTGCTCCCTCACATATCCCTGTTGATCCAGAGGAAGGCGAAAAAACCCTTACAAGGCATGGTCCAATTAGCCCCTAAAGGGAAAAATTCCTTCCCGACTCCAGATGGCAATCAGATAAAATCCCTGGATCAACATCATTAGGCATTACCTAGTAATTGTAGCCATGGATGTCTTTCAACGCAAGGAAAGCATCTAAGCCCCCTTTAAATGCAGGTATAGAGTTTGCCATAACGACTTCCTGTGGCAATGCATTCCACATCTTAATCACTCTTACTGTAAAGAACCCTTTCCTAAATAAATGGCTAAAACGTTTTTCCTCCATGCGCAGATCATGTCCTCTAGTCCTTTGAGAAGGCCTAGGGACAAAAAGCTCATCCGCCAAGGTATTATATTGCCCTCTGATGTATTTATACATGTTAATTAGATCCCCTCTAAGGCGTCTTTTCTCTAGACTAAATAAACCCAGTTTATCTAACCTTTCTTGATAAGTGAGACCTTCCATCCCACGCATCAATTTTGTTGCTCGTCTCTGCACCTGCTCTAAAACTGCAATATCTTTTTTGTAATGTGGTGCCCAGAACTGAATTCCATATTCCAGATGTGGCCTTACTAGAGAGTTAAACAGGGGCAATATTATGCTAGCATCTCGAGTTTTTATTTCCCTTTTAATGCATCCCAAAATTTTGTTAGCTTTAGCTGCAGCTGCTTGGCATTGAGTACGATTATTTAACTTGTTGTCAATGAGTACTCCTAAGTCCTTCTCCAAGTTTGATGTCCCCAACTGTATCCCATTTATTGTGTATGGTGCTAGACCATTAGTACGTCCAAAATGCATGACCTTACATTTGTCAACATTGAATTTCATCTGCCATGTATGTGCCCATATAGCCATCCTATCCAGATCCTGTTGCAATATGACACTATCTTCCTGAGAGTTAATGATTCTGCACAATTTTGTATCATCTGCAAAAATAGCAACATTGCTCACTACTGCATCTACTAGGTCATTAATAAATAAATTGAAGAGCACTGGACCCAGAACAGACCCCTGTGGGACCCCACTGCTAACAGTCTCCCATTTTGAGTATGATCCATTGACCACAACTCTTTGTTTTCTGTCCATTAGCCAGTTCCCTATCCATGAACACAGACTCTTCCCCAGTCCTTGCATCCTCAACTTTTGCACCAGACTTTTGTGGGGAACAGTGTCGAAGGCCTTTGCAAAGTCCAAGTATATCACATCTACAGCATTCCCAATATCCATATTAGCATTCACTACCTCATAAAAGCTGAGCATGTTAGTCAAACAGGACCTGTCTTTAGTAAACCCATGTTGATGCTGAGAAATAAGATTATTTTCTACTATGAAGTCATGTATAGTATCTCTTAGTAACCCCTCAAATAGTTTGCATACAACTGATGTTAAACTTACAGGTCTATAATTTCCTGGATCAGATTTTTTGCCCTTCTTTAATAAAAATCTATCGTGAAATATATATTTACAAACATTACCTGTATAAAACAGTAATCTTTTTCCTAAAACCTCATATTACTGTATATTTTTCTAAGTTCTAATTAGCAAGAAACAGAAATCATTAGAAATGGTCCCGAAGTGCCCAAAGTATAAAATATTTTCTTTTTTTATTGTGTTGCACATGTTGAATCATAGAACATCAATGTGCGTGTCAAACACATGAAACATCTATATATATAATAGACTAAGGGTTCGTATAGACGTACAATAAAGATCGTTCGTCACGAACGATTCGTGACGTTTACACGATATTCAAATTAGACAGAAAAGATCGTTCGTAATGAACGATTGTGTACACACGTGAACGATATAAGTATAAAGTACTGAACGACGAACGATTAAAAAATGCGTGCGCAAACGGAAGTGACGTTATGACAGGCAATAAGAACATGCGTTATCGGACGATCTTTGTACACACTGCAACGATTGAACGATTATCTTTCGAAAAAATCCGCCGGGTTGGATCGGTCGGATTGAACGATAACGGTCATCCAATATCGTCCAATTGTCGTTATCGTTCGTTTTTGAATGATCGTTATCGTACGTGTGTACTCAGCTTAAGTGCCTCAACCTTCAAACAAGAAGAAGAAGTACTTTGCATATGAAAATTTATGCGTGCTCAAACACCAAGTTTAAGGCCTCTTTTCCACGGACTGTTGAGCTGTGTGTTCAGCAAGCAGTTACCAGGCAGCAGTGAGCAGATACCAGGCAGCAACAAGCAGTTACCAGGCAGCAGCAAGCAGTTACCAGGCAGCAGTGAGCAGATACCAGGCAGCAACAAGCAGTTACCAGGCAGCAACAAGCAGTTACCAGGCAGCAGTGAGCAGATACCAGGCAGCAGCAAGCAGTTACCAGGCAGCAGCAAGCAGTTACCAGGCAGCAGTGAGCAGTTACCAGGCAGCAGTGAGCAGTTACCAGGCAGCAGTGAGCAGTTACCAGGAAGCAGTGAGCAGTTACCAGGCAGCAGTGAGCAGTTGTGAGAGTTTGAGACTGAGAGCCATTTCACTGCCTATTCACAGTCCATGGAAAAGAGGCCTTACCCTAGCAAGTCTGACATTGCAAATCTGGCCTAATTGGCTATTCATGAGGCAATGCTCATGCAAATGCATGCACAAACCAATACCACAAAGCAGTCACCCTGCTACATGCTACATTAGCACTATCCGTCTTAGTGCACACCAGAGCGGTTCAGCAGCGTTTTGCGATCCACTTGCGGCTGCGGATACGCTTGGGTAATGTATTTCAATGGGCTGGTGCACACCAGAGCGGGAGGCGTTTTACTGAAACGCATACTCCCGAGGTGAGGCATTTTTTGGATTGAGGAGGCGTTTCTGCCTCCAATGTAAAGTATAGGAAAAACGCAAACCGCTCTGCAAAACGGCAGTTCAGAGCGGTTTTGCAGGCGTTTTTGTTACAGAAGCTGTTCAGTAACAGCTTTACTGTAACAATATATGAAATCTACTACACCAAAAACGCTTTACAAAACAGCAAAATGCTAGGTGAAATGCTACAGAAAAATAAGAAAAAGCGTTTCAAAATCTGCTAGCATTTTGCGGATCTGCTAGCAGTTTTTGGTGTGCTCCAGGCCTCCAGGAGCGCCACGGGGAGGATTCCCAATGCCCCCTTTTTATACAACTGGGGGGACCACAGGGTCCCAGGCTCTCTCACTGCCTGGAAACCACAGCGGCACCCCGGAGGGGGAGGCTGGGTGGCGTGGACGACCCCCCCCAAGTGTGGCCAGCGCCGGGGAGAGCCGTCTGCACCCACCTCCCAATATTAAAAACAGGCACTTACCGTAACGTCCATTGCGTTCTGCTACATGCGCATTAATTTGGGGGCACCACATGAGAAAGGAGAGAAGCATGGGTCACCCCGAGCTTTAGAGCTCAGGGCTGGCTCACATACAGCACTCCAGAGGGGGGGGGAGGACAGGCGCACTCACTCCAGGGTTCACACCACCGGAGCAAGCCATCCACCACCTGCCTCCAAAGGATACAAACTGCACAAAATGCTTTCCATGAGAAAATTAATGCGCATGTAGCAGAACCCAATAGACGTTAAGGTAAGTGGCTGTTTTTAATACTAGGAGGTGGGTGCGGGCCACGCTTGGGGGGGGGGGGGGGGCGGCTGCGCCACCCAGCCTCCCACTCCGGGGTGCTGCTGTGGTTCCCAGGCAGCGAGAGAGCACTTTGCAGTATTGGTTTTTTGACCCTGCATAGTTTGGCATGCGAAAGCAAATGCATATTTGCATGAGCATTGCCTCATGAATAGCCAATTAGGCCAGATTTGGAAAGCCAGACTTGCTAGGGTTAAACTTGGTGTTTGAGCACGCAAAATTTTTCTCATGGAAAGCATTTTTTGCAGTTGTAGCCTTTGGAGGCAGGTGGTGGATGGCTTGCTCTGGTGGTGTGAGCCCTGGAGTGAGTTGTCTGTGCCTGTCCTCCCCCCACCCCGGAGTGTTGTATGTGAGCCAGCCCTGAGCTCTAAAGCTCGGGGTGACCCATGCTTCACTCCTTTCTCATGTGGTGCCCCCAAGTTAATGTGCAAGTTGCAGAACGCAATGGATGTTAAGGTAAGTGCCTGTTTTTAATATTGGGAGGTGGGTGCGGATGGCTCTCCCCGGTGCTGACCACACTTGGGGGGGGTGCAGCTGCGCCACCCAGCCTCCCCCTCCGGGGTGCCGCTGTGGTTCCCAGGCAGTAAGAGAGCCTGGGACCCCGCAGTCCCCCGGTTGTATGGGGGCATTCGGAATCCTCCCCGTGGCGCTCCTGGATAGTGCTAATGTAGCATGAACTAATACCTGCAGGGCGATCGCTTTGCGGTATTGGTTTTTGGACCCTGCATAGTTTGGCATGCGAAAGCAAATGCATATTTGCATGAGCATTGCCTCATGAATAGCCAATTAGGCCGGATTTGCAAAGCCAGACTTGCTAGGGTTAAACTTGGTGTTTGAGCACGCATACATTTTCTCATGGAAAGCCTACTTCTTCTTGCTTCAAGGTTGAGGCATGTACTCTATTAGATAGATAGATGCGGCGTATGCTATGACGCGGGTTGGCTAGTAACTCCTATTGTGTAAATTATGTAGTAATTGTGTATGTATTGAAAAAACTCATTGTGTGTTCCATCAATAATACTTCCTAAATTAATTTTTTGTTAATATCTTTTACAATATTCTATTATAGCATACAATAATTTTGTACTGGGTTCCTGGTATTTTTCTTGACTTTTGACCTTTAGTTGGGCCAATGTACCTGTGTTTTATATATATAATTTTTTTTGGGTGTTGTACCTGTGTCCTGTTAAATGTGCTATTTTTTGTTTTCACATTGCACCATTGACATAACCTTCACTTAAGCCTTGGGTGGTGTTGTGAGTCAGTATGAAAAGAAAAACTAGTATTGCATTGTGAGTAGTATTTATTGTCACACTACACACCATTTAAATTTTTATGTTCTGTGGTGGTAGGACCACAACACATCACATAACACTGTAGTGCAGGTGGTGGATGTGTACTGAAGGAGGTGGATCATTAATGAATGTTTTCAGCTGAATGAGAGTAAGATTTCAAATAACAATTCCTTTAATTTTATCCTTTTACTAAATTTTTGGTATCCTTCCAAATTCCCTTTCCATTGCATTGTGAAAGTGATTGTGGTGTCATCCAATATTGTTAACTTCCGGTGTAATCTTTCTTATAATCTATCTTTGTCTTCGTGTGTCTTGTCCAGGTGACCCATTCCACTATTTTCCCTGTTTTCATGCCTCTTGTGTATTGGACCCCATGCCATGTCTGTTCCAAAAACTTTCCATTTAACTGTATTGTTTCTACAACATTTAGCTATAAATGTTTTTCTCATCATGTTTGACCCTGTTCCAGAATGTATTCTGTGTATGCCTCTGATTTGTGGCCTGTTAGCTTATTGTTGTTGTTATTTTCGTTATAGCCGGTCAATGTGTTGAATCAGGATAGTTGAATAGATTTCCAAATCTGTAGACAATCTGAGAGCCTAATAAAGTGTATAATGTGAAGCATAAATCAAGTAAAGTTTTTTTATTGTTCATATTATACACACAAACATGGGTTACCACAAATGCAACCACTGTATATGCAGGTGAGTATATTACACCTGTCCTCAGTCAGTGCTAAGAAGTTGCTGTCTGTAGATGATAAAGTTTTTAGATCACCCCTCCACCAGGTTTGGACATAGCATAGCAGTCGGAGGAAATAGTTGCCAGTCTGATAAAAGTGGATAAAAACTTGCAGTTTACCTGGAAGTAAGTGGTGGACTTAGCTAACTAAAGCAGACACGACAGACTGTGTGAACAGCATCAATGAAATTGATTAAATAGTACCTGAAAATACATCAAGATGTTTTGAGGCCTAGCCTGCTTCATCAGGCAATAAACATGTGGACAGAACCAAATTTTGTCAATAGTATGCGGTCAAGCTGCTATTGCCGCAATTCTGGTTTGTCCCCATGTTTATTTCCTGATGAAGTGTGCTTGGCCTGCAAAACACGTTTAACTGTGTTTTTGTACTATGTAATGAATCTGATTGATGCTATTCACACATTCTTTTGTGTCTGCTTCAGGTAGTTACGTCCACCAATTAATTCCAGGTAATTGTAAACTTTTAGTACACTTTTATCATGCTGTCAACTCTTTTCTCCTACTATTTTTAAACCTGGTTCATGATATGTTAGAATTGTATAGCCCTTGCAGTGTTTCTTTGAACCCAAAATTCCATGTTAATGTAAATGTCAACCAAGTTCCGTTATAATGTAAACCGTTAATTTGGCTTTTTATTTCAGATGTTTAAAGTATTCATAGTAGCACGTAATGCAGACATGTTACTATGGACTATTTAACATTTTCTCCCTTTCTGTGAGCCGAATTTTATTTTCTACTGTTTTTTTTCTTACTTAGAAACCGTACAGCACTCATGCTTACTTTCCGTTCATGTATACATGTTATTAACAGAGCTTATCTATTTCTAAATAAAATATGACGACTGTGTTCAAAGATAAGCTTTTTATTAATTTTTTCATTGAATCGGTAAACAGTTATATTTAATAATCAATTCATCTGGTACATTAAAGAAAATGTTTGTATACAAGGTAAGCTTTCAACAATTCAGAAGAAATTACAATGGAGGTGATAATCAAAGCATACAATATATATTTTTTTCTGTTTACAGTTTTCTGTTACTGGAACATCTTATCATTTTCAATGCGACATCTTCAATCAAAGTTTATTGTACAAATTAAAATAGATAGTAATCATAATCGTTCATAGTGTGATTTTTTTAGTCGATGCCTATTTACTTTTGTGTACATCTGTACAGTACCATGGCCCACGACAGCTTAGTATCCGAAACAGCTATTGGTCTTAATTTTCATTGCATTACTAACCATCATTCTATATGCATTGTATTAAATGTCTGTAAGTACCATGGCAGTACACAGTTGGGATTAATAACATCAACATTTTTTTAATTTTTATTGATGCAGTATGTATTCAGCTTAATTGCAGTTGTCCCCATTACCATTCCACAAGACAGTTGTGTACAACACAAACCCTTTTAAAGAATTATTTTTGTAGTTTAAGTTCTACACTCGATATTCATCATTATTGCATATGTCCCCATTACCATGCCAAAACGCAGGAGCTGTTGGATTTTGATTTTCCTCTTCATTACAAGGTGTACAGTGTACCTTCATAATTTTGCTCCATTACCATGCCACAAGACAGTGTTGTCTAACCTAAACAAGGGTGGAGAATGATTCTTTTCCTTCAAGTGCTACACTTAATATTCATCGTTATTGCACAGGTCCCCATTACCATGCCAGAAGACAGTGCTGCATATGCTAGAGCTGTCTGGTTTTGAGTTTACTCTTTATTACAAGGTCTACAGTGTACTTTCCGAATTTCTTGTCATTACCATGCCACAAGACAGTGTTGTCTAACCTAAACAAGGGTGGACAATGATTGCTTTCCTTCAAGTGCTACACTCAATATTCATTGTAATTGCACAGGTCCCCATTACCATTCCATAACACAGTGCTGTATATGCCAGAGCTGTCGGTTTTCGAGTTTACTCTTTATTACAAGTTCTACAGTGTACCTTCACAATTTGTCCCCATTACCATGCCCCAAGACAGTGTTGTGTAACCTAAACAAGGGCGGACAATGATTCTTTTCCTTCAAGTGCTACACTAAATATTCAATCGTTATTGCACAGGTCCCCATTACATTGCCAGAAGACAGTGCTGTATATGCTAGAGCTGTCGGGTTTCCAGTTTCCTCTTTATTACAAGTTCTACAGTGTACTTTCCGAATTTCTTGTCATTACCATGCAAGAAGACAGTGTTGTGTAACCTAAACAAGGGCGGAAAATGATTATTTTCCTTCAAGTGCTACACTTAATATTCATCGTTATTGCACATGTCCCCATTACCTTGCCAGAAGACAGTGCTGTATATGCTAGAGCTGTCGGGTTTCCAGTTTCCTCTTTATTACAAGTTCTACAGTGTACTTTCCGAATTTCTTGTCATTACCATGCCACAAGACAGTGTTGTCTAACCTAAATAAGGGCGGACAATGATTATTTTCCTTCAAGTTCATTACTCAATATTCATCGTTATTGCACAGGTCCCCATTACCATGCCAGAAGACAGTGCTGCATATGCAAGAGCTGTCGCTTTTTGAGATTATTATTATTATTATTATTATATAGCGCTGACATATTACGCAGCGCTGTACAGTGTATATATATATATATATATATATATATATATATATCTTGTCACTAACTGTCCCTCAAAGGAGCTCACAATCTAATCCCTACCATTGCCATATGTCTATATTATGTAGTGTAAGTACTATAGTCTAGGGCCAATTTTTTTAGGGAAGCCAATTAACTTTTCCATATGTTTTTGGAATGTGGGAGGAAACGAGAGTGCCCGGAGGAAACCCACGCAGACACGGAGAGAACATACAAACTCTTTGCAGATAGTGCCCTGGCTGGGATTCGAACCAGGGACCCAGCGCTGCAAGGCGAGAGAGCTAACCACTACGCCACCGTGCTGCCCTAAAGAGATTACTCTTTATTACAAGGTCTACAGTGTACTTTCCGAATTTCTTGTCATTACCATGCCACAAGACAGTGTTGTCTAACCTAAATAAGGGCGGACAATGATTATTTTCCTTTAAGTTCTACACTCAATATTCATCGTTATTGCACATGTCCCCATTACCATGCCAGAAGACAGTGCTGCATATGCAAGAGATGTCGCTTTTTGAGATTACTCTTTATTACAAGGTCTACAGTGTACTTTCCGAATTTCTTGTCATTACCATGCCACAACACAGTGTTCTCTAACCTAAATAAGAGCGGACAATGATTATTTTCCTTCATGTTCTACACTCAATATTCATCGTTATTGCACAGGTCCCCATTACCATGCCAGAAGACAGTGCTGCATATGCAAGAGCTGTCGCTTTTTGAGATTACTCTTTATTACAAGGTCTACAGTGTACTTTCCGAATTCCTTGTCATTACCATGCCACAAGACATTGTTGTGTAACATAAACAAGGGCGGACAATGATTCTTTTCCTTCAAGTGCTACACTCAATATTCATCGTTCTTGCACAGGTCCCCATTACCATGCCAGAAGACAGTGCTGAATATGCTAGAGCTGTCGGGTTTTGAGTTTACACTTTAGACCTTGCAATAAAGAGTACTTTCCGAATTTCTTGTCATTACCATTCCACAAGACAGTGTTGTCTAACATAAACAAGGGCGGGCAATGATTCTTTTCCTTCAAGTGCTACACTCAATATTCATTGTTATTGCACAGGTCCCCATTACCATGCCAGAAGACAGTGCTGCATATGCAAGAGCTGTCTGGTTTCCAGTTTACTTTTTATTACAAGGGCTACAGTGTACTTTCCGAATTTCTTGTCATTATCATGCCGCAAGACAGTGTTGTCTAACCTAAGCAAGGGTGGACAATGATTCTTTTCCTTCAAGTGCTACACTCAATATTCATTGTAATTGCACAGGTCCCCATTACCATTCCATAACACAGTGCTGTATATGCCAGAGCTGTCGGTTTTCGAGTTTACTCTTTATTACAAGTTCTACAGTGTACCTTCACAATTTGTCCCCATTACCATGTCCCAAGACAGTGTTGTCTAACATAAACAAGGGTGTAGAATGATTTTTTACCTTCAAGTGCTACAGTCGATATTCATAGTTATTGCACAGGTCCCCATTACCATGCCATAAGACAGTGTTGTCTTTTTTTTGGGGGGGGGGGGGGGGGATTGTTACTGAAACTGTTCCGAGTATAAAAGTGTTCTCACCCTTATTTTTTCAAACATTTTTTCTTAACATCCAATTTTTTGAGGGTTTTAGACTGAGAAATTATGTTTTTGTCCTCATTATTATTATCCTGTTTTACGTAAATACTATTTTGATTTTGTGCATCAATTAGTATCATTTGTGTGTAAATTCAAAGTTGACAGCTTTTTTCATCAAATAGTATGTGTCTTGTTTCGTGACACAATCACCGGTAATTAACAGTCTCCTGTAGTTAATGTTTTGTCCTGAAAAAGTATTTGTCATACTTTGAATTAAGTCTATATGTTTTGGGCACAACATTACACAGTTGTGTGGTGTGGTGTCAGGACATAAAATCACACCCTTTTTTTGTTCACAATTCTGTTTTGATCTTAATAGTAATTTTTCAGTACATTGGTGCTTACATAAGTACATTTGTGTACTCATGCTGTTTTACTCCAAAAATACTGGTGAGAACACTGTTATAAGCATAGTAATTGTTGGACCATATAGTGAGGCAAATGTCATGCTGTACTCCAATCCTGTGCCTTAAAAAAAAAAACCCACTCCTTCCTTTAGTGGTTACCAGAAATACAGCGATTTGGTTACAAAATGTAAATAGGCAAGTTTTTTGAAAATTTATTCATCTAGAATTAATCTAATTCTAGATTTGCAGCAGCCCCTCTTAAGTACTCTACAAATGTTCTATCATTGTATTCGTCAACAATTTTTTTCAACTTTGTATCCAAATCCTTGTATTTCCTTCGTTTTGGTTGTGCTGGGTCCCCGCGGATAAACTGCTGGTACAGCAGGTCCCTCCCCTTTTGAAATTCTCGCATGCCATCAATGAAAGTCCATAGGCTCGGGTGTTCAAATCCCAGATGTGACCACATAATTGTTTGTCCGGTCCATGCCTGTAAGAGTGCGTTCATAAATCGACCACAGGGAGGGTGGAAAGATCGGCTTACGATGGAAACTCCCACAGACCCCATTGTAGACTCTACTGAACCACGTGAGCAAAGGCTGAATCTCAATTTGCAGGTCAAATTTGATTGCATCCAGTGCCGCCTCTAAATCAATTGGAGGCACAAAGGCAAGGGAAGCAATCATCTTTGTTTGCAAAGAAAATTCAGCGCTTGAGGTATACAATTTTTGTAAGCCTAGTTTTTCCATTTTTGATTTAATATTCCTCTTCAAATGAAAGAAACAGCCATGAACACGACAGGAGGGGTACACTGCTTTGAATGCGTTTATGGCTGCCACTTCAAAATCAGAGGAATAGTTCTCAGGGTTCAGTTCAGGCCACATTCGGTGGATAGCGTCAAACAATTTCTTATAAGTGTTTTGGGTTTTGTTTGGCAGCAAGCAGTGCAGCAGGGGGAAAACATAGTCCTTTATTTTTCCCAATAGTTCAAACACTTGCTGGAAAAGGTGCGGAGCTACTTTAAAAGTTCCGTCCCCGTATAAATTTTTTACATTTTTAACCCAACAACGGTTTGAACTATTGCCAAAAATCAAAATCCTATGTTCATCATTATGACCAGAATCGTAAAGGAGAAATGGAACTGTCTCTAGGTCTAACACAGAATAATTTCTGTAGGCATCTGGAATGACAAGGCCAGACAGAGACATTGGATTAGTTGGATGTCCCATTTCTCTTTTCCTGACATTCTGGACCATATGACGTAAACATTCCCTCGGCGGTAGTGAAGCTAGTACTGCAGGTTCCACATTCTGGATGGCCAAATTAATGATTGTGGAGGGACCACCCTTGGAGCATACTGCTTTTTCTTTGATGGCATAGCGGACACGGGATACCTCCACTTTCTCTATGGATTGACCATGTATGTGTTCTTTGACCAGTTTGATAAAGTTACCGGTTGAGACTTCTGTGTGAATCCGTCCGAGACATGGCGGGTCACTATTTTTTTTGTGACACCGCCAGAAGTTTATCAATCCGTCTTTGCTTGTGCGGTCGTACGTATATAAATCCTTCGTGGGCATACATCTGCTTGCCCTTGTTGCTTTTTAATTGGTGTTCACAAGCGGATTCTGCCTGAAATGCAAAAACGAACATTATGAACTGTTTAGCATCAAAAATTAATATTCATTGGGGCGTGGCCTGCGCGTTATGGTGGATGGCAGCACATCTCAGGAGCTCCGTCTGTTAACCTCTGTATCCGAAGCCATCCACACTCCTGCAGCCTTTAAAACAACATAGAGGCTCCCTACAAGACACCCTGAGCCAAGACCAACAAGCAGACCCGGGCTGGAACGGAATCCAAACACCCAGTGTGACCCGGCACCAAGGTAGGCCAGAGCGGCCTTTCGCTGCACTCCCTGCCGCACCAGAGCCCCATCCGGACACTCCACCATCACTATAGGGGCCCCCGGTCCCCCCTCTACACAGCCATTACCTGGAATTTTTTGTTTGAAAGCGGCCAAAACTACCGCGCCAAGCGCTGCACATCCACAGGTAGCAACCACTAATCGAGGCCCCGGCTTCAGAGGACTCACTAGGCCTCATTTTGGCAAAACCCTCAAAACGGTACAAAAAGCTGGGGGAACACTTTAAACTAGATCCCCACACTAAGAGACCATCTGGAAAAGGGAGGATAGCTCCTAAACCTGCAATTAACTACAGTATTACTATCCTTAGCCATCCTCTCCCTGAAACACTTGTCTTGGAGCACTAAGTGTCCACCTGAAAGCTCATTTTAATTGAGGCCCCGGCTTCTTCACTCAACTAGGCCGCACTCTGCGCACTTACCCCCAGAGAGACAGTCTGCCGCAGTGGGCGACCTGAACAGCCCACACACCCCCCTGGGTCTCCACAAACCACCCAATCTCAGCCAACACTTCTTAGAAAGAGACCCCAGTGTGCAAATAAGGACTTTCTGCTACTAGCAATGTTCTAATCCATATGTAGGGAGCACGTGTACACTGACACATCCAATAATACTGCAAACCTTCATATAAAGAACTGAAACAAAACCTCTGTATCACAATGGCAACTAAAAATGGGAAAACCAATTCATCCACTGCTCCACCTGCAGACTTCTTTAAACTTAAAGAAAAGAAAAACCAAACACCCCCTCCTGACCAACCACACAATAAGAGAGATGAATCAGAACCTGTCACTGATGCAAGCGACAACAGAAACTTCTCCCTCAAAGACATCTCGGATTTGCTCTCTGAACTAAAAGATTCCCTTAGGCAAGAAATTCGCTCATCCACCCAAACTCTCTCAGCCCAAATAGATGATTTGGGTGAAAGAACACACTCACTGGAAAATCGCATGGACGAAACTGCCGAAGTAGTCAATGCAATGCAAGACAAATTCACAACATATGAGGAACAATCCACATCACAAGACTCTAAGATAGAAGACCTCGACAACAGGGGGAGACGTGACAACCTGCGTCTCAAAGCAATTCCTGAAACAATTACCGATATCAAACCCTTTGTCTTAGCACTATTTAAAGCGCTTGTCCCAAATCAACCTGAGGAACTCTTTCGGTTTGACCGAATACACAGAGCACTAAAACCCTACAAAACAGGAGATAATCCGAGAGATATCATTCTAAAACTCCACTACCCAGAATCAAAGGAACCAATACTGAGAGCTGCTCGGGTTCTTGGTTCAGCAGGAATAGGGGAACACAAAATCCAGATTTATCCTGACATCTCCCCAATAACCCTGGCAAAACGCCGAGCACTTAAACCTGTTACTACTGTCCTCCAAAGAAAAGCCATCCAATATAGGTGGGGTTTCCCCTTTATGCTCAAATTCAAACTGGGTCACCAACAAGCCCAAATCACTTCCCTCCAAGAAGGCCTCCAACTGCTCAAGAAACACAACATGCTTGAGCACCAAGAGGAGGAATCTATGGACGCCTCCAGCTCCAACAAAAGACTCCGCAAAGAATGGCAGAGATCCCCTCAAGCCAACTCTAAGAAGCTTAAAGATAACCTTATGTCTCCCTCAAGAATTCCCAAGGCCCATCGTGCCCTATCTCTCACCGAACCAACTTGAACTACTACAACCTCTAAGCCAGTTTTTCATTTAACTATTACCTAACATACAATTCCCATGTATCTCAATCACCCTTCTAGGAGTATTTCTCCCCCCCCCCCCCCCCCAATACCAGTGACCTGACCTTACAGACTGCATTAACAATGTATCCAGTCCGCTGGTTTTTCCCCACTTAGCCAAGTTTCAGAGGCTGTTCTTCTTATATAATCCTTAAGCTTAAAGTTCTTTCATTTCTCATAGATAAATATGCAGTTGAATGTTTTTTTTTTTTTAATTAATGCTTTTCAGTGTTAAAGTGTACAGTGCTTCTAACCTTTTCTCTTATGTCCTCAGCTTTCTCAGTTCCCCAGGAGACAGGTGAGTTCATCTGCCCCCGGGGGCACTTGATAAAAGCTGTTGTACACTTCCTGAGGCTATGTTCATGCCTCATATTTTACTTGTTTATTTCTTTCTATAAACTGTTTATTACCTATGTTAAAGCTGTAGATCATGATGTACCATGTAGGCCGAAATCCAGTCAAACCACTGACTGCCAATTAACCACGATTGACTACCCCAGCCTCCTCCTCCTCGTGTTGTACCAAACCGCAAGACAGGTTAGGACTAACATACCCGCTAAAGTCCAGGTAAAAGTCCCGCTACTCTTTTTCCCCTACCTCCACCATGAGTATTAAAATACTCTCCATCAATGCGCATGGGTTAAATGCGCCGCAAAAAAGAAATTGCCTTTGGAAAGAAGCCTTAACACATAAAGCCCAAGTGCTTTTCACTCAAGAAACTCACTTTGCTGAAGGAAAAATGCCTCGATGTACTCATCCCCAATTCCCCCAAATTTTTCTAGCCAACTCTAGGAAAAAAAAGGCTGGAGTTCTCATAGCCTTCCACTCCGCCCTAATAGAGAAAATTTTAAAATATCTACGAGATCCCCAAGGCAGATTCTTAATCCTAATATGCACTATTAATGATGAAACATATACCCTTGTAAATTTATATGCCCCAAATACCAACCAAAGAAACTTCCTTAGATCCCTGATCTCTAAAGTCCAAGATCTCAAAAGAGGCACGGTAATTATAGGCGGGGATTTCAACGCGGTTGATAATCCATCCCTGGATACTTCTCATAAAGGAGAAAAGAAAAGTACCTCCATACATAAAATCCTGTTAGACGAAAATTTGTACGACGCATGGAGATCCTTACACGCGTCTGAAAGAGATTATACCTTCTTTTCCCACGTCCATAAAACCTTTTCCCGAATCGACTTTTTCCTCACAGACAAATACACCCTACAGAAAATATCAGACACGTCAATCAACCCTATAACTTGGTCTGACCATGCATCCATATCGATCACTATCCTATCTTCTGGCCACAGAACGGACCGTCCGTTATGGAGATTAAACACCTCTCTTCTCCACAATACCAAACAAAAAACTCTCATCCAAAACCACCTAGAAGAATATTTCCAATCTAATGGCAAGACAGAGGCCAGGATAGACTCGATATGGAACGCCCACAAAGCAGTAATTCGAGGACACCTTATCCAGCTAGGAGCAAGAGCAAAAAAAGACAAAACCTTACACCTCCATTCAATCTTGGAAAAAATCCAAACCACAGAAAATAAAATCAAGGACGAATATTCCCCCCAATTAGAAAAATAATTATTCTACCTTAGACAGGACTTAAGAATGATCCTAGCCGATAACTACAACTTCCAACTCCAAAAATTAAAGCTAAAGCAATATTCCCAAAGCAATAAAGCAGGAGCTTACCTAGCCAAACTTCTGAAACATAAACAGACTAAATCTAGAATACCAAAACTGATCCATCCCTTCACTAAAGCTCCCCTATACAACCCTAGAGAAATCTCAAATGCCTTCAGCGACTACTATGGGGCACTCTACAATCTTAACAATGACCCAGCTACGGTCCAGCCTTCTCCCGCACTCATCCAAAAATTCCTTGACCCTTTAAAACTACCCAAATTATCTCCCCAACAACAATCCTCTCTAAACAGCCCCTTCACTCTCCAAGAAATCCTAAACGTTATTAAATCCTTAAAAACGGGCAAGTCCCCGGGCCCTGATGGGTTTTCCAACGAATATTACAAAGAATTTGGCAACATTCTAGCTCCCACAATGCTAGACCTTTTCTCCTCATTCGTGAAACTTAAACAAATGCCTGAACAACAAACCCAGGCTGTTATCTCGGTAATCCCAAAACCGGGCAAAAATACGGACTCCCCATCCAATTTCAGACCCATTTCCCTTCTAAACTCCGACACAAAAATTTATGCTAAACTCCTAGCCAACAGACTCCTCAACATTCTCCCGCAGTTAATTAGCTGGGATCAGGTGGGCTTCACTAAGGGGCGCCA
Organism: Hyperolius riggenbachi; assembly: GCF_040937935.1. Taxonomy (NCBI): domain Eukaryota; kingdom Metazoa; phylum Chordata; class Amphibia; order Anura; family Hyperoliidae; genus Hyperolius; species Hyperolius riggenbachi. Next base: position 168,999,273 of record NC_090655.1, read on the forward strand.
ATCGACGGATGCTACTAGGAGGACTATCAACCTGATCAAGTTCTCGGAGTTGAGTCGAAGGCCTTCTCTGTTTCTTACTCTAGATGCAGAGAAGGCCTTTGACCGGGTACATTGGGGATTTATAGAGGCGACATTGGCTAAATTTGGTATCAGTGGCTCCTTCCTCTCAGCCATTATGGCATTGTACTCCTCACCCTCAGCCATGGTTAATGTAGCAGGCTTTTATTCTAAAAAGTTTAACATATCCAACGGCACCCGCCAAGGATGCCCCTTGTCACCATTAATATTTGTACTCACAATAGAAACTCTAGCAGAGGCAATAAGGACCAATAGCAATATCTTAGGAATAGAACTGCAAGACCAATCCCACAAGATTGGACTCTTTGCCGACGATATCATTATCTATATAACCGATCCTCTTAAATCCCTACCTCATATTATTAACACCCTAGATGCATATTCTGCAATTTCATATTACAAAGTAAATGAAACCAAATCTTTAATGCTAGGAATCAATATACCACATTCTTTAAAACAACAAATCTCCTCTATTTGCTCCTTCCACTGGGCAAATAAACCAGTCCCTTACCTAGGCATAAAGCTATCCAATTCAGTAAATAAATTATATGAGGACAACTTCCTCCCTCTTCTACTCTCCTTACCCAAAGAACTAGAAACCATTGCTAAATTTGAGCTATCTTGGTTTGGCAAAATAGCAGCCTTCCAAATGAAAGTCCTCTCAAGGATCCTATACTTATTCAGAACAATACATATCTCTCTGCCTAATAACTATTTCACTAGACTTAATAAAATAATTGCCAATTTCCTCTGGGGGAAAAAGAAACACAGAATAGCGCTCACTAACCTAACAATTCCGAAAGCAGCAGGAGGAATAGGGGTTCCTTGTCTAAAGTCCTACTACTACGCTTGTCTCCTGGAAACTTCTAAAGACTGGTGGAAAGAAGAATCCCCAAAAAAATGGGTTAATATTGAAAGAGCCATCTCGCCTAGTAACCCCCTACATCTCCTAACACTCCAATTGCTAAAAGCCCAAATTAATAAATCACCATATCCACATATCCAAGCTACTTTTAACGCGTGGGCCCACTTTATCAAACTCTCTACACCTCAACCAGAAAGGTCCATACTTAAATTACCCATTGAAGCTCTCTCCCTCTTCATACCAAATTTAGGAATAAGAAGATGGATGGAGGCTGGTATTTCCCTAATAGCGGATCTATTCTCACAAGATGACTTCACCCTACTTGACTTTCCAACATTAAGAAACAGGTCCCAACTTCCACCTAGAGAAGTCTTTACCTTCTTACGTATCAAACACTTCCTAACAGAATCTAAAGGCACTCTACCTATAGTATCTAAGCACATCACTTCCTACCTAACCTCACCTATAGAAATTAAAGGAGGTATTTCAATGTGGTATAAAGAACTTTTGAGGAACAGTCACAAACAATTACACAAATACATAAACTCCTGGTCAAATGATCTCCAAACTCCCATAGAACATTCAGATATAATTGCCTCTACCAAAGCTATATCACAATTCTCTTCCTGTATTAATCATAGGGAATCTTTCCATAAAATCCTACAAAAATGGTATCTTACCCCCAAGAGAATGGCAAATTTCTCCTCTAATATATCTCCAGAATGTTGGAGGCACTGTCATAACACTGGTACACTGCTACACACACTATGGGAATGTCCTAAAATCCGACCCTTCTGGGATTCAATCACCAAGGAGCTTTGTGACATTGTGCAATCCCCGATTGTGATTACGCCTCAATTAGCACTCTTACATATTGGCATAAGGTCCTTTCCCCTAAAATATAGACTATTAGTCTCTCAAATACTATGTGTAGCCAGAAGTCTCATCACTATAAATTGGAACTCAGAAGAAATTCCCACTATCTATCAGCTACGAAATCAAGTAGATTTTAATCTCAGAATGGAACGCTCCACCAGACTTAATAACAACAACAAGGACCCACCATTCCTACTAAACATTGAATGGCCTAACTCTTGTCCCCAACGGCCATCCCAAAAATAAAAAAGCCACCCCAGTGATATGAGCCCAATAATTGGTCATAAATCCTAACATACCTGCCTAAACCTCCCTCCCCCCACAATATATCTTATCCAACTACACCATGGTTTTACCTTATGATACCCCTTGGTACACCACTATCTGTCTATATACAATTCACCTACCCGGTCTTCTATATAACCCTATAGGCCCTCAGGCTTTAGAATATCATTTATAGCTACAGCTTATTGTTTTATTGTTCTATTGTTTTACTGTTGTATTGTTTTCTATCTAATGCCTACAGCTTACTGTTTACTGTGTACTGTTTAGGCTTATGATATATTATATGCTGTTTGTTTCATGTGCTGTACTTATGACATAACACTCCTACCCTTTATAATAATATGCATGATGACTTAATGGTCAGATGTCATATGTACTTGCTGTTAAGAAAAGAAAACTCAATAAAAATTTAAATATAAAAAAAAAAAAATTAATATTCATTAAAGTGAACCTCCAGACTAAAAATTGATTGAGCAGTACTGAAAAAGCTTTTTTGTTCTCAAACAATTGAACATCATCTGAACTTTTGTTTTCTTAGACAAGATTATTTTTGTGCTGCATTTAAGAAAACTGCTTGTGCATTTATCACCTGATACTGTGCTAAGCATGATGTTATTTCTTATGTTTTTTTTTTTGTTTTTTTTTGGTGCATAATTTTTTTTGGTTTTACATTTGAAATTAAAATTTGGAAGCCTAGCGCATGCAGCTGTGAGGGATTATCAGGACACGTCATTTGGAATTGTGTGTTATGCTCCCCGTCACCCCCTTTCAACCCAAAAGATGGCTGCCCCCATGACAAAGATGTGAGCCCCCATGAAATCCCAAACATTTTCCTTTTTTTTTTTGAAACCGGCTGTGTAAAAAATTATATTACCCATGTATTGTAATTAACATAAGTAATGTAACTTAATGACAGTATTTTTTTTTTGGCTGAATTTCACCTACAAGCAAGTATTTAATATTACAGTACATGGAGCCATTTGTATGTGTTTTTTTAATAAAACCTTAACAAAAAAGAAAAAAGTGATACGAATGAAAGACAATTGATCTATTCTACATACATATGTTTTTGGTAACTCGTAAATGTTTTCTCCCCTTTTAAAAATTAAGAAGAGAGAAATCATAACGTTACATATTTATGGTGTGTATAACAGTAACTACTTACTTCCTTTTTTTAAGTGTATGCTTTATCATTTACCACAATTGGTCTAGTTCTCTTGGATTAAAATATTTTTTATAAATTTTCCTGTTAAAATTGTCCATCTGTACATTTTACAGTTAGGTACAAGCCACAATGATTGAAAAGCTTATGTACTCAATGTAGAATGAATTGACCCACAGTAAAAAAAATTATTTTTTGTACACTACTCAATGACAACAAGTACTTGTTGTCATTGAGTAGTGTACAAAAAATAATTTACAGTTGACAGCAACCAATTTATATAAGATATTTTATAGTGCATTCATGTTATCAATTCGTATAGGTATGCTTGAATGTTATTCTTACATTCCTTTACTGCCTTATGGACTTGTGAAGTAATATACATGGTACAGTGGTTTTATATACAATTTTAATAAAGTTACCAAATCACCTAACGAGGAGCACTACCGGTGTCCCTTCACCCAAACACATTTCATTGAGTCCTGTGGTTCACTTCCTGTTGAGGCAGGGGTAATGGCCACTTGTTGTCATTGAGTAGTGTACAAAAAATAATTACAGTTGACAGCAACCGATTTATATAAGATATTTTATAGTGTATTCGTGTTATCAATTCGTATAGGTATGCTTGAATGTTATTCTTACATTCCTTTACTGCCTTATGGACTTGTGAAGTAATATACATGGTACAGTGGTTTTATATACAATTTTAATAAAGTTACCAAATCACCTAACGAGGAGCACTACCGGTGTCCCTTCACCCAAACACATTTCATTGAGTCCTGTGGTTCACTTCCTGTTGAGGCAGGGGTAATGGCCACCTGCCTCACACTTCTTTATCAACAACTATCTCTGCCTCTCCCCATCCATCTCATTTTTCCATCACTGTCAGGGGATTTTTTAGAAATGGCGATCAGCGCTCATATATTTGCTGAGAGGCAGGGCTGCATCCATTACCCCTGCCTCCAGGAGCTGCAAAATGTACAACCAATTCGTTTGTTCATTTTACAAGTGGGTGGGGGGGGGGGGGGTGTGGATGGGTAAGGGAACCCTGTTCACAATTGAAATAGCGGCGCTTTCACACGCTTAATATAATCCAAAAATCGAAATCTGTATTTGCATTTTCTTCTAATAATATAATTTACTTATTGTTTTACATTCGATACAATTCTGTGACTCATTATTTATTAATTGATGTAGGATGTTAAATATTGACATTTATAATACAAGACGTTCAATGAATAGAGAACGGGAAATATTTACCATTGTTGTTCGTCAGGTAAGAATTCAGCGAAGGACGACTGCAGCAGGACAACAAACTTAGCAAAGACGGATTGGAAAACAGTCCCGTACAGATCCACACAGGAAATGGTCTAATCCACAGCTGAAAAAATAAATATTTATATTTGTAAGTCCATTTTTCAAAACCATACACCAAGTTTCATTGTAATAATTACTACACATAATGATTATAATGTTTTCATTTATCTTAATAAGAAATACTTTATCGTGCATATATTTACAATTATTATTTATTTTGAAGTTAAAGGCATTTCCAAGTATAATTTGAACCCAAATTAGATCTTATCCTTTTGTAATCAAATTCACAGTGCGTTTTGTGCGGTCTCACGACGTACAGCCACGTTTTCTATCATGGTCTCTATCCTAAATGGGTAGGCAACGGCTCTCACATGACACTCGGCCAAGTGTTGTGCTTTTCTTTTGTGCATTAAGCCACACGCCTTGCGTCAATAGGGGGCCTTGGTCAGGGGCGGCGCCAGGGGGGTGCAAGGGGGTGCTCGAGCACCCCCTAGAATTGTCCAAGCACCCCCAAAGCACCCCCTGGAGTGAACTGACTTCAGGCGTCTAAAAGACGCCAAGTCAGTTCACACAGCGGCAGCACGGAGCAGCAGGCAGGGCTACAGTAAGATGGCCGCCAGGAGCCCTGTTCTGCAGACTTCGAGTCTGCAGTGCATGGCTTTGGGCGGCCATTTTCCTGTAGCCCTGCTCTCTGCATGCAGGCAGGAAGTCTCGTCGTGACGTCGGGAAGGAAGAGGATCGTGGGCGCGCGGGCGCTGCGCGCCACAATGAGGTCGGGACAGGAGGTCGGGAAAGAAGGTCTTCTGGCTGTAGGTGAGTAAATGGGTTTTTCTTTTCTTTTTCAGGTGATGCTGATTGTGCATATTGGGGTCATATCTGCTACGGATTGTGCATATTGGGGTCATATCTGCTACGGATTGTGCATATTGGGGTCATATCTGCTACGGATTGTGCATATTGGGGTCATATCTGCTACGGATTGTGCATATTGGGGTCATTTCTGCTACGGATTGTGCATATTGGGGTCATTTCTGCTACCGATTGTGCATATTGGGGTCATTTCTGCTACCGATTGTGCATATTGGGGTCATTTCTGCTACCGATTGTGCATATTGGGGTCATTTCTGCTACCGATTGTGCATATTGGGGTCATTTCTGCTACCGATTGTGCATATTGGGGTCATTTCTGCTACCGATTGTGCATATTGGGGTCATATCTGCTACGGATTGTGCATATTGGAGTCATATCTGCTACCGATTGTGCATATTGGGGTCATATCTGCTACCGATTGTGCATATTGGGGTCATATCTGCTACCGATTGTGCATATTGGGGTCATATCTGCTACCGATTGTGCATATTGGGGTCATATCTGCTACCGATTGTGCATATTGGGGTCATATCTGCTACCGATTGTGCATATTGGGGCCATATCTGATAACGATTGTGCATATTGGGGCCATATCTGATAACGATTGTGCATATTGGGGCCATATCTGCCAACGATTGTGCATATTGGGACCATATCTGCCACCGATTGTGCATATTGGGACCATATCTGCCACCGATTGTGCATATTGGGACCATATCTGCCACCGATTGTGCATATTGGGACCATATCTGCTACCGATTGTGCATATTGGGACCATATCTGCTACCGATTGTGCATATTGGGACCATATCTGCTACCGATTGTGCATATTGGGACCATATCTGCTACCGATTGTGCATATTGGGACCATATCTGCTACCGATTGTGCATATTGGGACCATATCTGCTACCGATTGTGCATATTGGGACCATATCTGCTACCGATTGTGCATATTGGGACCATATCTGCTACCGATTGTGCATATTGGGGCCATATCTGCTACCGATTGTGCATATTGGGGCCATATCTGCTACCGATTGTGCATATTGGGGCCATATCTGCTACCGATTGTGCATATTGGGGCCATATCTGCTACCGATTGTGCATATTGGGGCCATATCTGCTACCGATTGTGCATATTGGGGCCATATCTGCTACCGATTGTGGATATTGGGGCCATATCTGCTACCGATTGTGCATATTGGGGCCATATCTGCTACCGATTGTGCATATTGGGGCCATATCTGCTACCGATTGTGCATATTGGGGCCATATCTGCTACCGATTGTGCATATTGGGGCCATATCTGCTACCGATTGTGCATATTGGGGCCATATCTGCTACCGATTGTGCATATTGGGGCCATATCTGCTACCGATTGTGCATATTGGGGTCATATCTGCTACCGATTGTGCATATTGGGGTCATATCTGCTACCGATTGTGCATATTGGGGTCATATCTGATAACGATTGTGCATATTGGGGTCATTGGACGTGTTTTTTGTTAAAATCTGCTCACATTACGTGTATTTTCTTGAGAAAACCTGCACAATTATGTGAATTTTCTGGGAAAAGGGTCACCAAAACTTGGGCCCTCTGTCTTTGCGTTGCACTTTTAAAGGGAACCCGAGGTGAGAATAATATTGAGGCTGCCATATTTATCTCCCTTTAAGCAATACCAGTTGCCTGGCTGCCGTGCTGGTCCTCTGCCTCTTATTCTTTCAACCATAGACCCTGAACAAGCATGCAGCAGGTCAGGGGTTTCTGACAATATTGTCAGAACTGACAAGATTAGCTGCATGGCTTGTTTCTGGTGTAATTCAGTTCACTACTACAGCCAAATAGATCAGCAGGGCTGCCAGGCAACTAGTATTGTTTAAAAGGAAATAAATATGGCAGCCACCATATCACTCTCACCCTGGGTTCACTTTAAATTACAGTTAGCCCCGCCCTCATCCGATCATGACCACGCCCACACCCATTTTTTGCCGCGGCGCGATTCGCGCGCCGCAGGTCGTCAGCTCCCCCGGAAATTGGTCCAGCACCTGCATAGCACCCCCTAAAAAAATTTCCTGGAGCCGGCCTTGGTTAAAATTACGGCGCATGTGCGTTTTTAATGTGCATGACAGTACTGTCAGGCTGTCTGGAGTTTTAATGCGAGGACTCTGGCATACTGATGTGTAATGTGACGTGACTTGTGCATAACCTGTGTACTACAGTTGGGCGACTGTCGGTAGGGAGCATCCTGACATACATTTCAGCAAGAGCCCCTGGGATAAGACACGTGTTTACGTTGTGTGAACTCTTGAGTAGCGCTTGTATGTATAATGCACTGGTTAATTTCACAAATACATTCCATTGTAAATTAAAATCCATGTAATTATAACCACTTTAGAAATCACAAACCCATATCCCCCATATACTTACATTAATGAAGTCCGTGTAAATCAAGGGAGGGAGCAAAAGTCAATAATAGAGGAAACCAGGCACAAATGTAACCTAGGAAACATAAAAACAACAATACTTGCATCACTGATCTCTGTTACTCAGAATAAGGATAAACAATGCACAACTCCACTACACAACCAAAACTTACCTGTAAGGAAGGGTGGGTAGAATTAGGCACAGGTAGATCAAAGTAGACAAGGCGGGGGACTGGTACAGTTACTGGAACCTCACAAGAGAAGGGGGACGCCTCAAAATGCAGCGACCTGCCAAACACAGAACACAACACACAGCCATCAAAACTCTGTCACGGGCATACTGCAAGATTGCACTGCAAGCAGCATCTGACAGAACCATACTCACCGATAAAGAAGGCCGGTGAATGCTACAGTTACTGGAACCTCACAAGAGAAGGGGGACGCCTCAAAATGCTGCGACCTGTCAAACACAAAACACAACACACCGCCATCAAAACTCTCTCACGGGCATACTGCAAGATCGCACTGCAAGCAGCATCTGACAGAACCATACTCACCGATAAACAAGGCCGGTGACTGCTACGGTTACTGGAACCTCACAAGAGAACGGGGACGCCTCAAAATGCTGCGACCTGCCAAACACAAAACACAACACACCGCCATCAAAACTCTCTCACGGGCATACTGCAAGATCGCACTGCAATCAGCATCTGACAGAACCATACTCACCGATAAACAAGGCCGGTGACTGCTACGGTTACTGGAACCTCACAAGAGAAGGGGGATGCCTCAAAATGCTGCGACCTGCCAAACACAGAACACAACACACCGCCATCAAAACTCTCTCACGGGCATACTGCAAGATCGCACTGCAAGCAGCATCTGACAGAACCATACTCACCGATAAACAAGGCCGGTGACTGCTACGGTTACTGGAACCTCACAAGAGAAGGGAGACGCCTCAAAATGCTGCGACCTGCCAAACACAAAACACAACACACCGCCATCAAAACTCTCTCACGGGCATACTGCAAGATCGCACTGCAATCAGCATCTGACAGAACCATACTCACCGATAAACAAGGCCGGTGAATGCTACGGTTACTGGAACCTCACAAGAGAAGGGGGACGCCTCAAAATGCTGTGACCTGCCAAACACAGAACACAACACACCGCCATCAAAACTCTCTCACGGGCATACTGCAAGATCGCACTGCAAGCAGCATCTGACAGAACCATACTCACCGATAAACAAGGCCGGTGACTGCTACGGTTACTGGAACCTCATAAGAGAAGGGGGACGCCTCAAAATGCTGTGACCTGCCAAACACAAAACACAACACACCGCCATCAAAACTCTCTCACGGGCATACTGCAAGATCGCACTGCAAGCAGCATCTGACAGAACCATACTCACCGATAAACAAGGCCGGTGACTGCTACGGTTACTGGAACCTCACAAGAGAAGGGGACCGCCTCAAAATGCTGCGACCTGCCAAACACAAAACACAACACACCGCCATCAAAACTCTCTCACGGGCATACTGCAAGATCGCACTGCAATCAGCATCTGACAGAACCATACTCACCGATAAACAAGGCCGGTGACTGCTACGGTTACTGGAACCTCACAAGAGAAGGGGGACGCCTCAAAATGCTGCGACCTGCCAAACACAAAACACAACACACCGCCATCAAAACTCTCTCACGGGCATACTGCAAGATCGCACTGCAATCAGCATCTGAGAGAACCATACTCACCGATAAACAAGGCCGGTGAATGCTAAGGTTAGTTGAAATGCGCAACATAAGGGGGAAGCCTTCAAATACAGAGACCTGCCAAACACAGAACACACCGGAGTTGTGATGGAGTTGTAATTTTAATCGTACTCTTGCATTTCATAAAGTGAGGAGTCGATGACGTAATTGAAGTATGTACAATTTTTTATAAGTAGCCAAATGCTACGACCCCACCCTCTCTGAGTGCTGTGGTAGCCCCACCCTTAGTATAGGCAGACATATGTTGCCCCCCACCCCCTATACACAGCCAGATGCTCTGCCCACACCTTCAGTGTAGGTAGTTAGATGCTGCCCCCCCCCTTTTAGTAGAGGTAGCTTACCTTAATGCGCCCCCCCCCCCCCTTAGTATAGGTGACTTAATGTTTGTTCCTTCCTCCCCCTACCATTAAAACAGCGAGATACCGTGCCCCCCTCTAAACACTTTAGTATAGGTACTTACATGCTTTTTCCCCTCACACCTTTACTATAGGTGAGTTAATGCTGCAGCCAGATGCTTTGTCCCATCCCCAATTATATTACATAATGCTGCAGACACATGCTGTAACTTCACCCCCCCCCTCCCAAACTTACTTTATTATACTTAGTTTGACGCAGTTCCCTCAACACCCTCCCTCCCCCCACCTAAGAAGAAGCCAGTGCAGATGTTTCAAACCCCCCCCCCTCCCCCGAGCAGGGAACGAGTCACTTGCATTTCCGCAGAATTCAAGCACTTCAGCTTCCTCTCTTATCCGTCCATCGCTGTGTCTATCTATCTATATCCTGCTAGCCCCGCCATGTGACTCACCGGTAATGTGCCGGCAGCGAGTGACATGTGAGCGAATCCAGCAGGAGATAGAGATATGGAACGCATAGAGATACACAGCGACGATCGGATAACAGAGGAAGCTTCAGTGCTGGAAGCCTGGGGAGAGGCCAGTGACTCTATCCCCGCTCGGGGGCGGGCGGGAGGAGGAGCGGCGGCCCAGCTAAGCGGACCACTCGATGCCCGCTACTAACAGCCTCTGTTTATGGGATAGTCATCACACCCAACCAGGTCTCCGTATTACAGAAGAGCAGGTCTCCGTATTATGGAAGAACCTGCCTGCAGCCTACTGTCCTCCATGCGTGAAGTCAGTGAAGGTGCGGTTGGACTCATGGAGCGATACTTACGGCTGGTGACAGCCTGGTGCATTCAACCTGTCACCACCCGCCCCTCCGAATCCAAAATGTGCATTGGGTGCCTTGAACCAAAACCGGCCCTGCAAAGTATTATTATATCAATGAACAGTGTGATACCCCCAAAGTCCACGGTATTAAAATAGGTTTTCAATTGATTATAACTAATTTCGGCATGACTGCAGTGTAAAGTACTCCCAAAAACCATAAACTGTATATTGCAGCCATGTACTAACACATATACCTGTAATGTTGGCTTTCGAAGAGATGTTTAAACAGAAAAAAATAAAATATCCTCCAACACAAATAATACATTTCTTTTGCATATTAATCAGTTTATATGTCCATCTATGTATGTCGCTCAAAGTTTTGTAAAGCTTCTATGAAATTTTGTATACTCTATCAATCCATTTACAATTCATGCACATACAGTATATGATACCTGTAAAAATCTAAATAAATATATAGATCGATAGAGAGATAAAAAAAATCAATATTTCCAGATATTTTAATTTCTTAGTAAAATAACATATAAAAAAATGTGTAACTTACTGAAATCCACAACTATATGTCTGTTCCGAGAAGACAGGTGATGTGCCAACATCAAAATCCAGAACTCCATGTGAATAATAAAACTGACATGGTGGAGATTTTTTTAAAAAAAGGCGGTATGATTAAAAGTTTATTAAAGTTCGCATGAATGTACAGTATTGTGATTGGTGCACGAACAGCCCATTAAAATATAAGCTCTTGGTTAGTGATTAATTTTGTTGTCTGACGTGGCACTTGTAATTTACATAGGTTATGCGTGTTACGTAACTGCAAAGCCCGCCATAAGGTTTAAGTTTCATATTTTGCGTAAGCGCCGCTATATTATTGCGCGCCTGTCAAGGGCGAGGTACCGCAGGATTTGTTCCAACATCACAGGCGTGCACGTGACTACGGATGGAAGAAGAAGTCCACGCCCCTTCCTGTTTCTCTTCGGTGACGCAGGTCCTTTTCAGCTATGTCGAGCGAGAGTAGACGTCCCACCAGGAGTTTAAGGCCGCGGCCCTGCCTCAATTGCACTGACAGCGTGCCTCCGCCTCGAACTTAAAAGCAATCAACAAGACGGAAAAAGGTAACGGCTGAACGCTTGTTAAAAAGTACACATGATGTCTGTGTGAAAGAACCCGATACCGCTCCAGAACCTGTGACGCAGCAAATGGAAAGTCAGCATGCCGAAGCTGATGATGAAATGGTAACTTTAATTTTGATCCCGATAGACCACAATCCCATGGAAGATAGTTATGTACACGTTTATGAAGAGTGCAGGGCTGGGGATTCATGTCCTATTACAAAACATGCTACGTTACTGCCCTACAATGTGGATAAGTTTGATATGGTGCACTGGCCTAGCAAAAATGATCTGAAGGGATCATGCAATGGTGCAAACATAGATTTGATCGATCCCTTACTTAACGATTCAGAAAGTATTGTGAACTACGATTTAGATCACAGCTTTACTTTGGTTATTGATGAAGATGCATTTTCAGACACTGATAAACCAGATTGCATGGATGTTCCCAAGGCATGTGATCCTAGAGATTCTGTAGAAGTTGAAGAAAAATGTTGTGAACAATTGCAAGTAGAGAATGTGCACAATAGTAAGGTTCATAATGATGTTTATGACACTGAACAAAAAGTTGATGACTGTATTGTACAGGTTAATGAAGAGGCGAATATGCATGAGAGAAAATCTGTTTTAAAGGATGAAGGTAGAAAAGGCTCTGTGGAGAATAAAGAAAATAATAAAGTTGAAACAGAGGATGGAGAAGATAAAACTGTGAATCACAAATATTCCGTGAACGCAGACAAGCATTATCATTTTCACAAAAAAAGCCCAGTTAAGTCTGGAGGAACAGGAAGCTGGAGATGGCTGTGTCGATCAAGATGACGTAAATCAGCTATCTGATTGTGGTAAAGAATATAGAGATAATGTTGCATTTGAAACTACAGCACAGGTAAAGTCTGATGTAGAGCAAGAAGGACCTGAGGAGGATGAGAAAGGTAAAGAACATTGTGTGGAGGATCAAGAAGACAAACATGAGAGTAATCGTAATGAAAAAGATCCAGATAATATGGAAGTAAGACACAGTGAGGATGGAGAAGATAATCCAGACGAAGAGGGGTCTGAGGAGGAAGGTAAAGAAGAAAGTGTGGAGGATCAACAAGACGAACATGGGAGTAATGGTAATGGAGAAGATCCAGATAACATTGAAGGAAGAAACGGTGAGGCTGGAGAGGATTATTCAGAGGAAGAAGGATCTGAGGAGGCTGAGGAAGGTGAAAAGGAATTTGTGGAGGATCAAGAAGACGAACATGGGAGTAATGGAAATGAAGAAGATCCAGATAATATGGAAGAAAGACACGGTGAGGATGGAGAGGAGAATTCAGACGAAGAAGGGTCTGAGGAGGATGAAGATGAGGATAGTGATGAAAGTTATGAGCAACCAAAAGAAGGTGATGAGGATTATAGTCTAGTTCACCATATGATTGGGAATTGGAGAATAAGTCTGAGGAGGGTGAACTGGGAGATCCAATTGAACACAACTCAGAAAATAATGCAGATCAAGCACAGGAGGATGATACTGGTAATCACAGACCTGAGAGGAATACCTCAAAACACAGCATTAGTGAAGACAGTTCTGCAGAACTAAACAGTGACAGTTGTACACCAGGGCAAAGGAGTAAAAATCGAAATGAGAGATTCCATATGGCGGAGAATGTTATGTTGTGTCGGCTAGTTTGTGCACAGTATTCTACTCTGATGAGAAGACCAAACAAATATAAAGTGCCGAACAGTAAAGGTGAAGATTGGGCCAATATAGCTGAAAAGTTAAAAAACTGAAATGTTGTCTTGTGTATTAGTCATTTCAAAACTTTACATTTCTTTGAATTCAGTACATATGTGGTACATGTTATTATGTTTTTCATACTGCTACTACACCTTGACACAATTTTTCCGACTTGAGTAATCCGGATGATTGACAGGTGGGAATTGAAGTGTCCAGGGGGCTGGGGGTGATATGAGTGTAGGTGGCGAGATCAGGAGCACCCAGGGGGCAGTCAGGATCCAAAGTTGTAAAAATGTATTTGATGCATAGTGATCGGAATTAATTGGGTGGTGATTAGGGTGGTGTGAGTGGGTGTAAACAGGTGTGTTGGCATGGGGGGAGGGGGTGTAGCTGTGGCCAACCAAATCTCAGGGTGGAGAGAATCAGTGTGCTTAGGTAAAGACGTGGAGGGCTACAGCTTTCCCCAGTGTTCTTTGATCATGCTACATAGGCGTAGATAGGGGTGTGCAGGCTAGGTCATGTGCCCCCGGGCGCTGGCTCCCTAGGGGCGTCCAGCAGTTTTATTTTATTTATTTTTTTATATACAGCGGAAGTGCAGAGAAGAGGGAGAGAAGCGGGCACAGCGGTGGTGAAGGGCAGACATCCCCCCTTCCCTAAACTTGGGGATCCCACTCTATATTGCTCCCCTCTCCAGATATGAGGGGCGTGTCACAGAACACTTACCCTATAAACGGTGCATAGAAAGTTCTGTGCACCACTACTCTGGTCTAGTCTACATCAGAGTAGCAGAGCACCGATCGGTCTACTCCTCAGGGAATAGAGTAAGTGTTCTGTCGCCCGCCGCTCAAATTTGGAGTTGGGACCGAGAAAGAGGGTAAACCCAAGGTGAGGTAAAGGGGGGGCTCTCTCCACTCTTCCCCCACTGCTCTCCCTCTTCTCTGTGCACCCGCTGGGGGGGGGGGGTACCTGGCTACCTAATCTGGTGATTAAGATAACCCTGGCTACCGATTTTTTGGAGTACAATACCCCTGGCTACTTATACGGGGCAATTATACCACTGGCTACATATACAGTGGACATATACACCTGGCGACATATACTGGGAGAACATATACATCTGGTTAACTATTATGGGCACACCTATAGGCCTGGTTTACTGCAACTGTGGACACCTATTGACCTGGTAACCTATACACGGGGTACCTATTTTGGTGGAACAGCTGCAAGATTAAATTTATGTTGGGGTAACCACTGCTGCCCAATTATGTCTATTTAGGGGGAACCATTGCCATATTATCAGTTTTCTGGAGGAAAGTACGCCTAATTACATGTATTAAAGGAGAAATGATGTTTAATTACATGTTTTTTTGGTTGAAAGACTATGTTTCATCTTAAAATTACCTGGCAGACCTTTTACAACACTGTTAAGGTCATGTATATTTGTCTCCAACCATGACCAAAATCACATTCTGTTACATGGTCACGTCCCTTTTTTGGTGGTGCACACATACTTCTCCCCTTACAGGGCGCATTAATAGTCTTTGTCCCCGGTCGCTGTAATCTCTACCTACGCCCTTGGTATGCAAAAATGTTATAAAATTATTTACATTGCTTTGTTCAATATACAAATAACAGGTTTCTGAAATAAAAAGGAAAAAAAGGTGTGGATTAACCTGCAGACGGTGGTTTCAGGACTGTCGACGACAGGTGAAACAAATGATGAAAGAAGAATCTGATGGTGAAGAAATGTACTATAATGAGTGGCAGAAGTTGGTGAAAAGTACTATTACTGCCTTTCCTAGAATTGGAAGAAGAATAGGTAAGAGTACTTCATGAACTTAATAATTTTACAAAAAACAAAATTAAAAAAATTGATGTGGTCGAAAACATACGTCGTTGGTTTGTCAGGCAGATATGTACAACATTGTAGTTTCTCACATATCCGTTTCACCAGGGCTGTGGATTTGGAGTTCTAGTTGTAGTCGAGGAGGCGGATTGCGGCAATGTTGTGCACACGTAGTTGCATTTGTGGTTGTGGTGTTTGATTGCAGAAACAGAGGAGTCTGGAATAGGAGTCGACAGATATTTGTACAAAATCCACCAGGGCTGTGGAGTCGGTCCAAAACTCCACCGACTCCGACTCCTCAGTTTAGGATTCCACCGACTCCGACTACTCATTTCCGACTCCTCTAATTTGCATATTACAATTTTGTCGATTAAAAATATGTAACATGAAATTCGTCTCTTAACTGCCAACGCTTAGGAATTTTACAAGACAACTGAAGTGAGAAGGATATGTAGACTACTACATTTATTCCCTTTAGACTAAAACTAGTCCTTGGTAAGAGTACTTATAAAAGGTACAAACCGGAACAAAGACCATCTATCAGGCCCTAGGCAATGTAATTGTGGGTACATGTAAGAATGATGTGCAGGTACTCTGCAGGGGAATGAGGAGATTGTAAACAGACAACACCGCTGTGTTCCATGTGCACAGCATTCTCAGTGGATTCCCTGCAGCTCTGTGGGGAGTGCATATGTAGAGTATAGTACTACTGTGTAACAAAGTAAACCTGAGACAGATGAAATTAAAGTTTTATACATACTTGGTGCTTCCTCCAGCCGCCTTCAGGATAATCAGTCCCTTGTTGTCCTCCTACACCACCTGGATCTTCTGCTATGAGTCCAGGTACTTGAGCCAGTCTGGCGTAGTGCGCATGCACACACTCCGCCGCCAGGAGCATACTACACCTGTGCAGCACTATTGCGCAGGTGCAAAATGTTCCTGGCTGTGGGAACGGCATGCGGCCAGACAGCGCTGACTGGCTGAATTACCAGGACTCATAGCAGAAGATCCGGGTGGTGGAGGACAGCGAGGGACTGATTAGCCTGAAGGGGGCTGGAGGAAGACCCGGGCAGCACGGTGGTGTAGTGGTTAGCTCTCTCGCCTTGCAGCGCTGGGTCCCTGGTTCGAATCCCATCCAGGGCACTATCTGCAAAGAGTTTGTATGTTCTCTCCGTGTCTGCGTGGGTTTCCTCTGGGCACTCCGGTTTCCTCCCACATTCCAAAAACATACAGATAAGTTAATTGGCTCCCCCTAAAAAAAATTGGCCCTAGACTACAGTACTTACACTACATAATATAGACATAAGGCAATGGTAGGGATTAGATTGTGAGCTCCTTTGAGGGACAGTTAGTGACAAGACAATATATATACACTGTACAGTGCTGCGTAATATGTCGGCGCTATATAAATACTAAATAATAATAATGTATAAAACTTTACTTTTCATCCGTCTCAGGTACCCTTAAATTTGCAGTCACAAAACCAAATTTTAACAACAGATCACATTATTTGATTTCATGAGCAAAGGGAGTGAATACATTTGCATAAATCAGCATCAATGCAGAATTATTTCCATCTCATTGACCATCTCTATTAGTGACACAGCTACACATCAGGCTTTATTCTTACAGCATAGATGTTATTTAGTGTATATATAAGAGATTCCTGTGTACACATCATATATACAGTCACAATCAGATGTGTAGATCTGACCTTAAAAATACGGGGACTGCTTTATTGAAGCAGCACAATTAACTAATTTTGATTGGTTTATTTCATTTTTGTGGACTAAGCACAGCTATTACTGTATATATACATAATTTTTGATGACTTTTATCTGAGAAATAGAACATTTTATCATATTTTCTATTTTAATTAAAGTTACAAATTCATCAGGAGTAGTAGTCGGAGTCGGTGCATTTTTTCCCAACTCCGACTCCGACTCCAGGCACCCAAAATTGGTCAACTCCACGACTCCGACTCCACAGCCCTGAAATCCACACACCTGTTTAGTATTTCACTAAGGAGTGTGAGTCGAGGAGTGGTACTCCGAGCCAATTTGGGTACATAGAGTTGTAGTTGGAATTGGAGTATTGATTTCATAAACTGAGGAGTCTGATTGGTAGTCGGAAGCTTTTTAGAAAGACTCCACAGCCCTAGATTGCTCTGTTGTACACTACACACACAACACAGAATGTTGATCCAAGTGTTTTTTTTTTCTATTTATACAGGCTGCCGTTGGTGTGCCTCTCCCTGTATCTAAATTGCAGGAAATAAGCAAGCTGTAAGCGGCCGGCTACTGTACACAGAATTTTTAGCGACTTTTTCCTGCTTTACATAGCGTGATAACACAAAATCTTCTTTAAGGACTATTTTGAAGTTTGCGTGACATAGTGCAACTGTGCTGGAGAAGTCAATTGTTATAATGTTAATACTCAGTACAGATGTTCGAATTTCCCAAAAAAAATTATAAAAATTTTTATATAGTGGAAGACGCCTAAAGGGTTGACATGTGTGGCTTGTTTATAATAAGTAAAACAGAAATGCCATTTTTTTACTTATTGCCATGTTTAGTTGTTGGTGTTTACAGGAAACATACAGTATTGGTGATCTGATAGAGTAAGATTAACAAAATATTGCACATTATATTACAGTGAGAACTCCGTACAAAAAGAGAAAAGAACAAAACATCCAAAAAGAAAAATACAACAAGACTACTACTCGAAATAAAGTGAAACGTCATCTTGAAGAAATTCATACGCAAAAAAGAATTCCCTCCACCTCAGAAATTGATAAGAATCAAAGAAACGTTTTTCTTGAAAATGACTTTGCTTACTCACCTGGACATCCACAGGAGGACACTGATGAACACACAAATGATGTGGACTATCATGTTTCTGTACTTACCCCAAATACTTACTATGTACCTGATAGGGAGTGTACTGAGAGTTCAATCCGTTCAAAAGTACCGTTGAATAGAATAATTGATAGGAGGTTTGTACTAGTGTTGGGCGAACACCTGGATGTTCGGGTTCGGGAAAGTTCGCCGAACATGGCCGAGATGTTCGGCATGTTCGGGCCGAACCCCGAACTCCCCGAACATCCCGCTTTTGGGGGCCCTATGGGGTCGCAGGCACATTTTTGGAGCATGCCCCGATCGCGGGGGGGTCGGAAATTCCCTCCCACCCCCTCCGCTAGCGCTCCCCCCTCTGCCCGCTTCCCCATACAAAAGTTTAAGGAAAGTAAAACAGTACCGGTAGTAGTGGCTGGCAGTGGGCGGCACTGTGAAGTGAGTGAGGAGGAGGAGTCCGGAGAGTGACGCGTTGAGGGAGGCCGGGCAGCGGGCGTGAGGTCAGAGAAAGGGCGGAAGTACCACAAGGGTACTACCGCTGAACCGCCCGCTGCCCGGCCTCCCTCAACGCGTCACTCTCCGGACTCCTCCTCCTCACTCACTTCACAGTGCCGCCCACTGCCAGCCACTACCACCGGTACTGTTTTACTATCCTTAAACTTTTGTATGGGGAAGCGGGCAGAGAGGGGGAGCGCTAGCGGAGGGGGTGGGGGGAATTTCCGACCCCCCGCCGCGATCGGGGCATGCTCCCCCCTTATGCCTGCGACCCCATAGGGGGGCCGTATTCGGCCGAACAGGGCCCTGTTCGGCCGAACAGGGGCCCTGTTCGGCCAGGCATTGAGTCGTTCGGGCGAACCCGAACAGTTTGGCCGAACACCACCAGGTGTTCGGCCGAACTCGAACATCACCCGAACAGGGTGATGTTCTGCAGAACCCGAACAGTGGCGAACACTGTTCGCCCAACACTAGTTTGTACCTGAAACAGTCAGTAACGTACATAGTAATCAGAAAAGAATCCTAGCTACTGCTGAAATACAGCAGGATGATGGTAGGCGATTCAGAAGTTGCACGGTGTTTGTTTCACCACATAAAAAAAGAAACATGTGTTCTTCAAAATTGCAAGTTGTTCCATTCACACCAAATTGTAACACAGAGGAAATTGCATCGCTAGAAAGCAGGCAACACATTGTTTCACGTTGTTATCCTCCAGACAATAATTCACATTTCCAGGATGAGGATTACAACACTTCCATGGTTGACATTGTCTCTCCAAATTTCAGTGTTACTTTGGACATAGCTGATGACTGGCCCCAAAAGGAAAGTTTTGGTGTTCGTCATGACACCACAACTACAAAGAACAGCATTGCAGATCCCAAAATGTACCCTCAAACAGCAGAGAGCAATGTTTCCATTGTAAAGAAAAAGCCAAACGAGAGTAGCGACAATGATATTACCCTTAAGTTTTTGGAACTTCAACAATGTACTCTCAAGTTATTGAGTAATATGTCTGACGGCCAGAAACTAATGGTAGAGAATCAAAAAGGGCTGCTATCTGAACTTAAAAAATTGAACAAGAAAAAAAAACACAAAAATCGCAAACCTCACAGCTCCGATTCACAAAGTTAAGGCAAACATTTATATTTCATTTACTGGGGGGCAGGAATATGTAAGTGGGGTAATCTTACATTAAGTGTTTTCTGTAGTTCATTATAGAACAAAATACTTATTTGTACAAGATACACCCAACAAATTAATAAGTAATATCATCGTACTACACTTAAAGGGACTGCAAGCAGTTCTGAAACAATGGGAAGATGCATATCATTTTAAACTTCTCTTTCTCCTCTTTCCAATGATATATAAACTGCCGCCCTACGCCTTCTATTTTTCTCAATATTCGCGATCGAAATCGCGGACGCTGCAATTTAAATCACGAAAATAGAGAAAAAGAAAAGGCGTAGGGCGGCGGTTTATATATCATTGGAAAGAGGAGAAAGAGAGCTTTCAAATGATATGCATCTTTCCATAGTTTCTGCACTGCTCGGAGTCCCTTTAAAGAGACTCTGAAGTGAGAATACATTTTGCTTTACACGCGCGTAGATGGCAGGGGCATGTGTGCCCCTGCTAAACCGCCGCTATCTCGTGGATGAACGGTGTTCCCTTACCCCCCCAAATCCACCTACTGGATGTAGCCCTGCCTCACACACGACAGTCAGCGCGTATATCCACCTCTCGTGCATCAATCTTCCTTCACTGAGCGGTGGCGGGAGAGGTGGAGATCTGCCGCTGATAAAAGACGCTGAGGGGCAGGGCTGAGTCTATTTTCACTGCCTGTAGGAGTAGTGAAATGTACCAGCAAGTTGTTCATTGATTTTGCATGGGTGGAATTGGGGGTAAGGGACCAATGTTGTCCGTCTGGATAGAAGCGGTTTAGCAGTGGCACACATGCCCATGCTGAATATAAGAGAAGAATCATCTTTTTTACTTGCTTCAGTGTCTCTTTAAGGAAAATTTATTTTTGGGGGTTTTCTATTGAGAAGTACACATACCCTGTGATGTGGTCAGTACACCAGTGTTTCTGTACTTTGTGGCATAGAGAACCCCCCTTTCCAATTAATTTCCAGAGAAGTATACCACGCCTATATGTATTTGTGTATTTATGTATTTTTGCAATAAATATATATTTTAAGTAGCATTACAGCGAAAAACAATACAATTAAGAATATGTGCAAACATTAACAAATAACAGATACATTTTTTAAAGAGTAAAATGAGCCATAAATTATTTTTCTCCCATGTTGCTGTCACTTAAAATAAGTTGTATAAATCTACCCGAAGTGACAGGTTTTGGACTAGTCCATCTCTGTATACGTGATTCTCAGGGATCTATTTTTTTTCCAAAGCACTTAGTGAATGTCACTTGCTCTGTCCAACTGCCCAAACAATGTATAAAAACCATGGAAGCTGGCTAGCATAACTTTTCAAATGCTTTTTAGGGACTTTCTTTATCAAGAATAAAACCATTGATGAGAATCCCCTATGAAGAGATGGAGTAATACAAAACCTGTCACTTCTGTCCGATTTCTACTGACCACTGTAAGTGACAGCATTATATGAGAAAAGTAATTGAAGGATCATTTTACAGTGTAAGAAACGTAATTTTTATTTGTATTTATTTGCACATATGTTCAATTTTACACTTTTTCGCTGTAGTCCACCTTTAAATAAATACATATACATATGTGTGTGTGTGTGTGTGTATATACATACCTAAACGCGCTATATATATATATATATATATATATATATATATATATATATATATATATATATATATATATATATATATACACACACATATATAGCGTGTGTGTCTATACCACAACGCATACATAGCCCGTTATATGTTCCTGACCCCAGTGTACGTGCCCCCAGTATACCTATATATAATTTACCCTACTATATTACTAGTCATGTGTGCCTAGAGTTTATGAAGGTGAGGGATGCCTTGCAAAACGTGGTAACATGCCCATAGAAAGTGGCGGACCTTTGTGTCCAATACCCCGCTACATCACCTTGGTCTCTACAGTCAACGTTGAAACCTTCAACACTCATTAATAACTTGGTGAAAGGAAAGCGTACTTACTTCTGTGTTCCATTTGCCAGTTCAGATGTTTTCTGTTGTTAAAGGGGCACTATGCTTAAATAACTGGCTATAATATAATTGAATATAAAAATAGGTGCAATTGCAGCCATGTTTAACACATATATTGTGGCAGAATAAAAGTATAATTTGATATTACATTATCCGTAGTTAGAGATGAGTCACGTCAGCAGAGGCAATTATCCGACGCCAAAACAGCACATACCATTGTGCAGTAGGAGTCAGCTTATCTTTATCAGCTGTTTAAACTGCTGTTTTAATCCCCACCTTTGATATTCCGTGACAGGTTTCCTCCAACTCCTGTACCGGTTCTCTGGAGCAGTTTGACTACTCATCTAAGCCGCCGTACGTCTCAGGACATTGACGTAAGGCACACACACCAAATTAAAATATCCAAAAATAAGGCAGTATTTTTCCACAGGAGAACAGATTTATATAAATTAACAGCAAAAGTGATTCCAACATTTTTTAGTATAATTTAGGTAATAAGTGCAATTACAGTTAAATAAATTAACAGCAAAGGAACATGTATGTTTAAATGCAGAAAAAAATTGCTATAGCTAGCATAGTGCCCCAGTATAGCTAGTATAGTGCCCACTGCCCAGTATGGTTAGTATAGTGCCCCAGGATAGCTAGTATAGTGCCCACTGCCCAGTATGGTTAGTATAGTGCTCAGTATAGCTAGCATAGTGCCCCAGTATAGCTAGTATAGTGCCCACTGCCCAGTATGGTTAGTATAGTGCCCCAGGATAGCTAGTATAGTGCCCACTGCCCAGTATGGTTAGTATAGTGCTCAGTATAGCTAGCATAGTGCCCCAGTATAGGTAGTATAGTGCCCACTGCCCAGTATGGTTAGTATAGTGCCCCAGGATAGCTAGTATAGTGCCCACTGCCCAGTATGGTTAGTATAGTGCTCAGTATAGCTACCATAGTATGCTATACTATGGTAGTGGGTAGTATAGTGCCCACTGCCCAGTATGGTTAGTATAGTGCTCAGTATAGCTAGTATAGTGCCCCAGTATAGCTAGTATAGTGCGCACTGCCCAGTATGGTTAGTATAGTGCTCAGTATAGCTACCATAGTGCCCCAGTATAGCTAGTATAGTGCCCACTGCCCAGTATGGTTAGTATAGTGCTCAGTATAGCTAGTATAGTGCCCCAGTATAGCTAGTATAGTGCCCACTGCCCAGTATGGTTAGTATAGTGCTCAGTATAGCTACCATAGTGCCCCAGTATAGCTAGTATAGTGCCCACTGCCCAGTATGGTTAGTATAGTGTTCAGCATAGCTAGTATTCCACTATCCACAATAATAACGCTGCGGCTGCCTGTCACACTTACTTTTACTTGATTATGAGGGACAGACAGCCAGGCCGCGGGACACACAGGGCAGGCGATTCCACCATCAACGCAGGCACAGCCACCACACCACTGTCTCCTGCCTGACTCCTCCCTAGCTGCTGATTCACAGGCGAGGAGACAGCGTGAGGTTGAGAGGGGGCGGGACCCACAGGCTGCCTGTCAATGTCACTCAGAGAGGCGCACGCTGGTTGGCCGCTCTGTGTGAGAGAGAGAGGGTCTGGCGGCGGCGCACGTTGGAGAGCGTGACCATGGCAACAGAGTAGCGCCGAGAGCGGAATATGTATACACTGCGCTCCCGCTCCGGCTTCAGTCAGCCAGACAGCATTGTGTGAATAGCGGCGGCCAGCGGGCGCTGGGCGCAGTGGGCGGCACAGCAGGGGGAGCAGGCAGCATGAATACAACGGCCAGCCAGAGTCACAGACTGCAAGTTCCGCCCCTGAGAATGCTAATTGGCCTGCGCCCTGAGGCTCCAGCCTCGCTGGCCTCTGTGTCAGCACGGCCCTGCAGCCCAGCCTCTGTTGCTATCCCAAACCCCACTAAGGTCCCCTGCACTCTGCAATCCCTCATAAATCACAGCCGTGCTGTGAGGCTGTGTTTACATCTGTAGTGTCAGTCTCAGCTGCTCCCCCGCCTCCTGCATAGCTCCGGTCCCTGCCCCCGTCCCTTCCCTCCAATCAGCAGGGAGGGAAGGGATGCAGGCGGGGACAGGAGTTCTGCAGGAGGCGGGGAGAGCAGCAGACTGACACTATAGAGATAAACACAGCCAGCTCTGACAAGCTGTTTGTCAGCAGCATGGCTGTGATTTATGAGGGATTGCAGAGTGAAGGGGGACCTTAGGGGGGTTTGGGATAGCAACAGAGGCTGGGCTGTACAGGCAGATCCAGCCTCTGTATGCAGATAATATTCTTCAAACCCACCTCGGGTTCTCTTTAAGGATTTCAGTTATCACATTTGTGGCTTTAATTGACAAATTGACTTTTCATTGTTAGATTTGGTGACTACTTTACTTGTGTATGGATAATTGGTAATATTTTTTGACATTTGTTCTTTAAAAATAATTAAACAATGTTTAAAGAAAATACATTTACAAACGTTTACTACCAATATCATTTTTTTGAGTTTCAGATACAAAGGAACCAACACGGTACATAAATATAGTAAATGTATACCAAAAACAATGTATACAACAAAAAACTACACAAGTAGTATGCATCATAGATTGTGTGTAGTCTTCAAGCGGACAGGAAAGAGTATTTGAGGTGGGGGTTGGGGGTGGTGAGTGGGTTCTATATGAGTAAATTTTTAGATTCGAGATTAAACATTTTCATATCCATTATTAGACACTTTACACAGTTTGTTGTATCCTTAGTTCTTCTTACATGGAAAGCGGCTTACCTAATTAGGGTACAAGATAATTATTTTTTTCTTGCGCTCCTCAATTACATTTTTTTCCTTGCAACAGCCACATAGATTGTGAAAAATGCCACAGTAGTGTTATTATTCAAACCTTAACAACCTTAGCCCTCGAACAATAAATACACTTTCATGCTAATAGAATTGTGTTACAGGCATACCAGTCATGACTTAGGTGGGGACAAAGGCCTCACCTAATCGATATCAAGGCTGGTATACCTGTAACATGATTGTATTTACTTGTACCCGAGTAAGACAACTTTTTTTTTTTTCTTTCATTACTTAATTCATATGTTTGGTTAAACAGATCTTTGAAAGGGTTAACATTTTGTGTATGATGACAGTTACAATGTTGTTAAAAATAACCTGACTTCTATACATATTTTACAGATTGTATTGTACATTCAAAAAGTTGTTTTATTAGCAGTTGTATGTGCATGCCATTTAGTGTACATTCAATAAATGTTTTTTGTGAAAAATACAAATTTCATTTCATCTTCTTTACATGGAACATGTATTATACAAAGAATATTGAAAGCTAATATGTGCAATGTTACATAGTTTGACACAAACTTTTTTTTTTAACTTAAAGGTGTACTGGAGGGGGGGGGGGGGGGGGGGGGGGGCGGGCGTGGAAAATAATTTGAACTTACACGGGGCTTGTAAAAGTCCCCCCGCAGACATCCTGTGCCCGCGCAGCCAATGACCGATGCTCCGGCACCACCTCCGGTTCACTTGTGGAATTTCTTACTTTACAGTCTGAAAACCACTACACCTGCGTTGCCGTGTCCTCGCTTACCCTGATATCACCTGGAGCGCACATCGCAGACTCAGACCATACTGGGCCTGCGCAGTACGATCCTGCTGCCATCAACGGGAGTGAGGACACGGCAACGCAGGCACAGTGGTTTTCAGACTTTTAAGTCGGAAATTCCAGAAGTGAACCAGATGCGAGGTACGAATCATTGGGGAGTGGCTGCACGTGCACAGGATGTCTGTGGGTGACCATTAGAAGCCACGGGTAACTTCAAATCATTTTCCCCTGACCCCCCTTCACCCCCTAAAGTGTCCCTTTACAGTGACTGTACCTTAAGACTGAAACACGGAAAGGAAATGTGAGAACAAAAGAGTTTGTACATGACATTAAACATGAAAAGGTTTTTTTATTCAGTAAATTAACTTGAACACTTCAACAATAGCATAAAATGTATCTCTGTAACTTAAAAATTGAATTCACAAGTTACAATTAGGTCAGTAAACAGAGAAATACCTAAACTATGTTGTCCTTGTAATGTAACACAGCTGAATAACAGAAAAATGTTTTAAATTCTGTAGATTCCTACATGAAAATTAACATTGATATGTCCAACACAACCATCCTCTGACCTGTTCTGCACAGGTAGCGGATACCATACATTCATCCTGAATGATCAAGCCTAAG
Organism: Hyperolius riggenbachi; assembly: GCF_040937935.1. Taxonomy (NCBI): domain Eukaryota; kingdom Metazoa; phylum Chordata; class Amphibia; order Anura; family Hyperoliidae; genus Hyperolius; species Hyperolius riggenbachi. Next base: position 169,025,519 of record NC_090655.1, read on the forward strand.
CAAAATAATTAGGCGGTCTAGTAATCTGGAGTGAATAGACCCGATATGCTGGAGAGGTACGTAGAGAGCACAGTTCTGTTAACTCTGAATTTACATGAAAGGAGGTAGTTACATAACACTTTACACGATTAGGACAGCGTCGTTGGGACGTACAAATCCATGTGCATGGGTCTATAAGAAGACCCACAGATGATGAATGTAATGTCTCCTGATACACGACATAATTGTAAATGGATGAGTGGGACTGGGGAATATGTAAGAGGCTTCATGACATTTTAAACAGCTATGCCTTTCTAGGAAGCAAACAGGGCAGCCATAAGAGGGGGGGGGGGGGGGGGAATGACACTTCAGTGAGGGCACCAGATTTTTTAAGGGCCCTGACCCCCACAAAACCGCTGGAAGGCCCACATGTGCTGGCTGTGGGCCTGTGCCTCACTACCCAGCAAAACGCGTTCCAGCACTGAGAGAACAATGACATCAGCTCTTGAACGTGGGGAACAGATGAGTTAACACGCTACTGTGGACTTTCTATACTGGGGCACCACCTATATCTGGCTACAGGCTACCTATAGTGAGCCACCCCCTATACCTGGCTACCTATACTGGGGCTGGAACCACCTAAGCTACCTATACTGGAGAACCACCTATACCTGGCTACCTAAACTGGCTCACCATCTATACCTGGCAACCTATAATGGGGCACCACCTATACCTGGCTACCTATAATGGGGCACCACCTATACCTGGCTACCTATAATGGGGTACCACCTATACCTGGCTACCTATACTGGGGCACCACCTATACTTGTCTACCTTTTCATCACACTGTGCATGCCACTTTCTTCAGTGTCGGAGCCATGCACATTTTTAGCTGCAGCGCACTTAGCACACAGACACGGGTGTGTGGTGGCTAGTGAGCTGGGCTCAGATGACAGTGGGTGGGCCCAGGGAGGGGGGCCCAGGCCTGATGATGTGTGAGGGGACCCAACATTTCTCATGGTGGGCCTGAAGCAAAGGTGAAGTGAACTGCATACAGTAAATACCAAGAAGATTTACGGAAAAAAAAAATCGTTAAGGCTGTGTGACATCTGTGATGCAAGAGGTAGGTATATCCAGAAACAAAAATTACAATATGAACTGCACATATCTCAATGCAGGCCATGTGGAAAATCGTTCACTCAAGGCCAGCCATTTGGATTTCCCTGACATTTTTATAACCACACAGAAATAAAATTTCAGGTTGAAAACTTTCTCACAAGGAAGGAACATAGGGAGAGGGACAGCAGTACTTAGCAAGGAACTGGAGAGGAGTGAGGAACAGTATATGAGGTAATTAAAAAACAATGTACAGTCCAAAAATTAAAGTTTTTGAAAATTACAAGTGTACCACTCCAATGTTGTTATAGTGGTTTTAAAACAGCAAATAAAAGAAACACATTGTATAGTTAAAAAAAAAAGTAGTATAATAGTGGTTAGAACTGCAAAAATTGTTTTATATATGAAGCTTATCGTTTGTATCGGGTACCATATACTAATGGAAGTAAGACGTTTAACAAAAAATTCACTATATTGAACACGTGAAATATTTTTTTTTTTAAATGTCATCACTTATAAAAATATATTAACTATGGTGAATGATTTATTTTTAATACTCTACGTTAATAAAATAAGATTGCACGTTACCGTTTACAAAAGTTACTAATTCAAACACTAAATTATCTATTGAAATATTGCAACGACATTTATAAAGGATAAAACAAACGGTTATAAACTTTAGAAAATGAATAGATTATCGTTTAAAAAAAAATTCCGTTTAAAGATATTAATTTCTAAACCGTATACTTTCATAATATATATATAAAACATAGATATAAACGTACAATATTAAAGATGTGTAAAGTTTATTATATTTTCAGATTCTTTACAATATAACTATTTTTCTTCATCCTCTTTTTCCGCTTAAATATTGGCTTATATTATATGTAATATTTAATGCTTTAGAAATATAAATCATTTGTTCAGTAAACGTTAATTACCATTTTAGAATTCTCTATCTGTAATAACATAATTTTACGTTTATAGTTGATTAAAACGTTGTTTTATACGAAATATAACGGTTTATATTTTTTGAAACGATATTTTTAACTATCGTTTAGACCCCTGCGCCCTTTTTTAACGTACGCAAATGCACCACCGCAAACAGCCGCAAAGGGTTGTCATTGGTTGACACTCTTATGACATAAAATGTCAGTCCTCTTGGCGGAAATGTTTGTGTAGTGATGGCTGTGCTCGTGTGCACGTTGGCATGAGTGCAGGCAATGATGATTAAAATTGAAAAATACATTTTTTTTTGATTAATTAAAAATTGAAAAGTTATTTATAAAATTTGACAATTTTTTTTCCCCTGATATGTTCCTTTGAAAACTGTGGTAATTTCAGAGCTAATAAACCAATGAGCGCTGACCTGTACAGTGCCATAAAGAACTTGTGCTGTGTACAAACACCTGTGCCTTCTCAAGTTGTGAATGTGAAAGCAATTTTTTATCCAACAAAACTGAGAAGCATCGCACAGAAAATTTAGCTGCAGTTAAATTACAAGCTTGAAGGAGAGCTGTGGGGAGTGGACATTCCCCTGAAAAATCTGATGGCGATCGGAATGGATCTACCATGATTCCGTCCGGAGTTCCCGTTCAGTGACAGGCTTTGTTGTGGCCAGCATACATTCTTGCATGACCCACTGCTACTTCTGTGTAATCTCAAGCAAGGATGTACCATTCCTATTCACTATATATGTAATGATGAACACTGCAAACCTCAGTCCTGACCATCAACAAAGGTTGACTTTCAAATTGTGCCACATGTACTGGAACTGGCCTGGTACCATCCGAGTGCCAGCATCCAGATGGCCCGTAGCGAGATAAGCGCAGCGGCGTGGAGTGTAGGGCCCCATGATAGTGCTGGCTCGCTGTGAGGGGGTTAATGTTGTGGGAGGAGCTGTAGGAGGCGGCCGGGCAATTGCGCGCTGGTGCAGGCCTAGGACAGGAGGAGGAAGGAAGTGACGTCAGGAGGAAGTGACGTCTTGGGCGGCAGACGCTAGGGGGACAGCAAGGAGACAGGACGTGTGTCGCTTGCGGGGAAAAAAGAAGTGCGTCATGGCGGACACGGTGGAGGAGCTACTCCGACTGGTGAGGACAGAGGCGGAATCGCGGGGCCCCCAGTGGGTCTCCCAGCAGATGGCGGCCATGACGGGAGGCGGAGCGGCACCTCGCTCCAGCGCGCGGGTGACCCGCCCGCCTGACAGGCTGAGTCCCGCCGCATCTCCGCGGCCTACCCGGCGCTCAGGAAGCCCCATAGCAACCCCTCCTGCACCTGCCCCCAAGCGGCCAGCGAAACCCCGCAAGGGCCAAACTCCGGCGACAGCAGGGAGCGGACAAGGGGCGGAGGCATCAGGAGAAGCAGGTGGGCCGGAGGTGGAGAGGAGCGATACAGGCGGCAGGGCACCAGAGGATGAGCAGGAGCCCGTGCTAGCAGGTCCCAGCAATGTGCACCAGGCCTTACAAGCAGGAAAACGGCAGGGGCACAGGAGTTCCTCAGGAGGTGCGGCAGCCACGGCTGGGCCTAGCCAGGGACAGGCCAGAGCTAGCCAACAGCAGACATCTGGAAAGGGAAAAGGAGTCAAGGGGGCCCAGAGGAAGGGAAAGGTCCAGTCCCACGCTCGAGGGTCGAGTAGTAGAGAGAGCAGCGGCTCGGGCACCAAGAGTGCGCGGAGTCACCATTCTTCGTCCAGTAGAGGGTCTTCTAACAGTCGAAGCGGACTGGTGCCGGTTGCTACAGCCAGTCAGCCGGGACGCGGCAATGAGTCAAATAACGAAGAAGCGTCATCTCAGTCGGAGGAGGATCTCGACGACAGGGGTTCAGTGAGATCCAGGGGTTCGGCTGGTCGGGACGGACGTCCGGTGCAGCCAGGTGAGATTAATTTAATTCATTCAATTCCCACAGCACACAATGCGGTAGATAACAGTGTAGTAGCGTTAGCTAATGCTAGTGGGTTGGTACCCCCGCAGTCGGCAAGGGACATCGCGGTCGCACCAGCGTTGTCCTTTGTAAACACACTTCTTATGGGAATTCGGGATGCATTGCAAGGGGCCAGTGTAGCTAATGCAGTGTCTCCCGTCGCGGCTTGGGTACCTCAGGCAGTCGCAGCACAATCAGTACCTGTAATGGCATCGTTTTTGGGGCCTACGGTGGCAACTGTGCCAGCGGCAGCGCCTGTAGTCGCAGCACACCCAGTATCGGTAGGGGTGCCCTCCTTGCAGACTGGGCCAGCGACAGTGACAGTGTTGGCTCCAACAGTTGAAGCCCCCACTTTGGTCACGGGGGAAGTCACTACAGTAGCTCAAAAGGAAGTGGACACGGTTAGGTTATCTGATTCAGCGAAGAGTGAAGTGTACTTGTGCCTGGAGGCATTATTAGGCACACATTTGAAGAAGGAGGTAAAGGAAAAAATCTGGCGGGGAGAATACGTCGAGATTTTTTCCTTGTTACAGCTTGGTAAGTTTAACTTAGACAGAGGAAAGCCGGACGAGAGCAAAAAAGAGGAGGAGGAGCGCAGGCGGTATAGGCTTATACCGCGGACGCATCAGAATTGGTCTCAAGCTTTCGCCATCTTGGCGAGTGTGATAGGAGAAAAACAGCCCGAATGTTGTTCGGCTCTGTTTGGCTACCAGGATAGCATAAGTGAGGCTTATCGTTCATACGGAGGCAATTCATGGCTCCGTTATGATGAAGAGTTCAGACAGCGTAAGGCAGTACGTCCAGAGATCAGGTGGGACCATAAGGATGTCATCCTCTGGATGAAACTTATGATTCCGGCTAGTAAGGGTTCTCAGTCCTTTCAAGGGGGGGCCAGCAGCTCCGGTAGTTCAGGGCAGCTGGCCAGTAAGCGACCGGGAGTTTGTTGGAAGTTCAATGACTCATCATGCAAGTTCGGTTCCTCCTGTCGGTTTAAGCATGAGTGTGCCAATTGCGGGGGGAGTCACCCGGGATCGCGTTGTTACAAACAAGGGAAGGGCAAAGGGGGAGAATCTTCCGGAAAAAGGGAGGACCCCAGTGATGCTTCAAAAGATGGAACGGTACTTAAATAGATACCCAGATGTTGAAAATGCTGAATTCTTGCGTCGTGGTTTCACCGATGGTTTTCGTATCCCTAGTTCGGGAGCCTTTCGCTCCTCCCCTCCCTTTCGGAATCTTAAGTCGGTATCAGGCCACGAGACGGTTGTATCATCAAAATTGGAAAAGGAGGTTAGGTTGGGCCGGATGGCCGGACCTTTCGCGTCCCTTCCTCTGGATGATTTGGTTGTCTCCCCTTTGGGCATTGTGCCCAAGAAGGAGCCGGGGTCCTTTCGCCTCATCCACCACTTATCACATCCCAGGGGCAGGTCTGTGAATGACGGTATTGACCCTGTGGATTCATCAGTGGCTTACACGTCTTTTGATGTGGCAGTGCGGTGGGTGAGGCGTTTGGGGCAGGGCGCATTATTGGCCAAATCGGACGTGGAAGCGGCTTTTCGGTTGCTTCCGGTGCATAGGGATAGTTTTCATCTGTTGGGATGTTTTTGGGACAACAATTATTACGTTGATTGTTGCCTTCCTATGGGCTGTTCCATATCTTGCTCTTACTTTGAAAAGTTTAGCTCCTTCATTGAGTGGGTGGTAAAGGAAGAGTCCGGGGTAGGATCTGTAATACACTACCTGGACGATTTCTTGTTCATGGGTGAGAAGGATTCCCAGACATGCCAGTACTTATTGGCAACCATGCGACAGATTTGCGCAAGCTTCGGTATCCCGCTAGCGGAGGAGAAAACAGAGGGTCCTCAGACAGAGATTAGATTCTTAGGTATAGAGATAGATACAGTGGCAATGGAATGCCGGTTGCCCAAAGATAAAGTGGATGATTTGCGGGGGGTCATTGAGGAGGTACTGTCACACAAGAAGGTCACTCTGCGCGTGCTCCAATCCTTGTTGGGTAAATTAAATTTTGCGTGCCGGATCATCCCAATGGGGCGAATTTTGTGTAGAAAATTATCAATGGCGACCGCGGGAGTATCCTCCCCACATCATCGGGTGCGTTTGCGCAGGGAGCATAGAGATGATTTGCAGATGTGGAAGGTTTTCCTTTCCAGTTTTAATGGCCGAGCGGTTTGGATGGAGGACAGCATTTTGCATCATGACCTGGAGCTTTTCACCGACGCGGCGGGCGCTCATGGGTACGGGGCATTTTTTGCAGGTAGCTGGAGTGCGGCGGAATGGCCTGAGGAGTGGATACTAGCTGGGTTTACCAAAAATCTGATGCTCTTGGAGCTTTTTCCCATAGTGGTGGCGGCGGTTATATGGGGTTCGAGGCTGGCTAATAAAAAGATTAAGTTCAACTGCGATAACTTGGGGGTGGTCACGGCCATTAACCAGGTGTCAGCTTCTTCGGTTCCAGTAATTCGGCTACTGAGGTACTTGGTTCTGGTTTGCCTACGGTATAACATGTTCATACATGCGGCGCATTTGCCTGGAACCGAGAATGATGTAGCGGATGCGCTTTCTCGATTTCAGTGGCAACGTTTCAGAAACCTCGTGCCTGGAGCGACGCAATTCGGGATTCCTTGCCCTCAGGAGTTATGGGAGATCCCGTTCGGAAGATAGAGGAATGGATGTCTCGGTCATTGTCTGAAGGAACTAGATCAGCATATGCGGCAGTATGGAATCAATGGGATACGTTGGCTGCTCAGGTGGGAGGCTCTCGGTCAGATGCGGACAGGTTGTGCCTGCTGTTTAATTTCATGGTATCCAATGGCGCGGCGGGGGTGTCCCCCTCGGCTATGGCCAAAAAAGGTGACAGCTTTGGCGTTTTTATTTAAATTAAGGGATGAACCCGATATCACAAAAGATTTTAGGGTGCGGTTAGCTTTGCGGGGGTTTAAGTCCAATCCAGTTAAAAAAGATTCTCGGCGGCCGGTTACGTTTGAACTCCTTTCCGCCCTGGTGGATAAACTACCGGAGTTGTGCAGTTCTGAATTCGAAGCGACGTTATTTACAGCAGCTTTTGTTTTAACTTTTTTCGGGGCGTTTCGTATAAGTGAATTGGTTAGTCCCAATAAGAAGACGGCGTCGGGTATTTTAGATGGGGACGTGACGATCGCCGAAGGAACCGTTGAGATCTTCCTGAGGCGTTCAAAAACAGACCAGGTAGGCAGGGGAAGGGCCATCACATTGCAGGGGATTCCAGGCTCGCCTGTCTGCCCCGTAAAGGTGCTGGCCCAATTTAAAGGGGTGCGTCCAAAGGGAAGTTTGTCCTTCCTGTGTCATTTGGACGGGGTCCCCTTAACTAAGTTTCAGTTCGTGTCCATTTTCCGGAGAAGTTTGGAAAGGGTGGGAGTTCCCCCGTTAGAATTTGCTTCCCACTCCTTTCGCATAGGGGCTGCCATAGAGGCAGCTCGTTGGGGGCTGGATGAGAAAACGATAAAGAGGATCGGGAGATGGGAGTCGGCAAGATTTCATTCTTACATACGACCTCATTTGATTTAAGCACAAGTTGTTATGTTGGTGGTGGTGGTGTGTGGTGTGTCCCCTTTTCCCTTTCTTTCTTTCTATTACAGATGAGGCAGCGCGGCTGGTGTGGATCCTTGGTCACTCTTACGTGGCGCGGGGAGCCAGGAGAGCTCGAGTTCGGCCGGAAGGGCGACAACTGGGTTTTCCTAGGAGCCAGGCCCGTATAAGGTGGATCGGGAGGCCAGGAATGCTGTGGCATAGAGTCATTCCAGAATTTCGTCAGCTGGTGATATGGGATCGGGTGCCAGATGTATTGGTTTTGCACGTGGGAGGCAATGATTTGGCCTCTCGTTCTACGAGGCAAATCATAAAAGACATTAAGTGCGATTTCATGTTGATCAGGTCTGAATTCCCGGCTACAGTCATTGTTTGGTCGGAGGTGGTAACACGCAACAGTTGGAGGCTAGCAAGATCGGTGGATCAGGTAAATCGTGCCAGAAAGAAATTGAATAGGGAGATATCACGCTTTGTTATTAGGAATGGGGGGGTGGCTGTCCGACACACGGACTTAGAAACAGAGACAGAATTGATTTTGAGCAGGGACGGGGTGCATCTCAATGAGATAGGGACCGACTTGTGGTCCCTGGCTTTGACGGATGGTATCCAGCGGGCTCTTTATTTGTGGGCCTCACGGGCGTAAGGTTTCACGCCCGTGGGGTTGGCGGGGTATGGGGCTCCGGAGATGGTTACAATTAGGGTGGGGGGCAATTACTTATCCCACCTATGGTTGAAGGATAACGGAAGGGTGTCTTCGAAGAGAATGGTAAAATGAGGCGTGCAGTTGTCCCTGAGCCGGTCCATGCGGCGGGGGCCGGCAGATTGCAGGCTGCATGCCAGTTGTGGTTTTCACTGGGTCAAAATTTCACCCGGAGCCCTTTCCCTAGAACATTTTTCTGGTTACTGGTTTTGTAATAAGAGTATTTTGTTTACAAAGTTATTTATGTATAAAAGTAGTTAAGGGCTGCTTTGGCCTTAATAAAATAATTCCAACGTTAAGAAGCAGTCCTGGTTTCTTTTATTAGTGTTAAGCGGGGTGAGGGGGTGGTGTAATTTTGGGTAGCACAGTGCTGAGATATGCACATATCAAGATGGCCCGTAGCGAGATAAGCGCAGCGGCGTGGAGTGTAGGGCCCCATGATAGTGCTGGCTCGCTGTGAGGGGGTTAATGTTGTGGGAGGAGCTGTAGGAGGCGGCCGGGCAATTGCGCGCTGGTGCAGGCCTAGGACAGGAGGAGGAAGGAAGTGACGTCAGGAGGAAGTGACGTCTTGGGCGGCAGACGCTAGGGGGACAGCAAGGAGACAGGACGTGTTTCCCACCCACCCTCCCTATTGTTTGGTTACGAAGTGAATGTTATTGTGTGACGGTGGTTATGTCATTGCAGCTTGCGGGGTATGGGGCTCCGGAGATGGTTACAATTAGGGTGGGGGGCAATTACTTATCCCACCTATGGTTGAAGGATAACGGAAGGGTGTCTTCGAAGAGAATGGTAAAATGAGGCGTGCAGTTGTCCCTGAGCCGGTCCATGCGGCGGGGGCCGGCAGATTGCAGGCTGCATGCCAGTTGTGGTTTTCACTGGGTCAAAATTTCACCCGGAGCCCTTTCCCTAGAACATTTTTCTGGTTACTGGTTTTGTAATAAGAGTATTTTGTTTACAAAGTTATTTATGTATAAAAGTAGTTAAGGGCTGCTTTGGCCTTAATAAAATAATTCCAACGTTAAGAAGCAGTCCTGGTTTCTTTTATTAGTGTTAAGCGGGGTGAGGGGGTGGTGTAATTTTGGGTAGCACAGTGCTGAGATATGCACATATCATGCAAATATGCCCACAAGCTGGCTTTCCTGTCCAGGCAGTTCCTTAACCATGAGCCTTCCATTCAGCCGTGTGATAAGCTCAACTTTCTTTAAGTGTTGTGCACAACCGGCATAGTTTTTTGCCCATTGCCCACACAATTACCTTGCTTTGAATAGCCTTCCCTTTTGTTTTTATTGTTCTGCCCAGGGGTGATGCTCTAGATCTTTTCCAAAACTGATTTAGATTGAAATAATTATTTTAGGGGTATAACAATACTAAATAAACCAAACAACAGTTAATGTGCTGAGTGGGAGTATCTCACTCAACCAGGCTTGGGCATCACAGTATGCTTGCTAAGAGGGGTATACAAACATCAAGAGGAGCTAAGGGTTTAAAAGTGGTGAGAAATCTGCTAACAGTTCCACCACTTAGTGTTTACAGCGAGGGTCCAGTAGCGTTGCCACCCAGTACAGGTAATTCTCCTTTAACAATTTTTATACGGGGGTCCCTACCTCAACAGGCAGGACAGCATGAAAGACACCATTTGAACAAGGATGGATGCCTAGATAGCCAGCTCCTCTTCCTGAGGTCACAAAGGGTCTCCTCCTCCCCCCAGCCCCTCAGTGACAGTTTTCTTTTTGTGGAGTATCACACAGACACAGAACTATGCAATAGTGCAAACACAATACAGTGATAACAGAGGCCCTGAAGCATCACCATGTTTACTAGTTATGCGCGCATCAGCTTATTTCGGTGCGCGGCTTTGAGAGCCGAGCGCCGAAACTGGGTGCCTCATAGCAGCAATGCTATGCTGCGCGGGGCACGTAGTAGTAATTACATCTCCCTCCGAGTTGCGACTACTCGGAGGGGGAATAGTATTTAACGCCGCCTTGGAGTTTAGCGGCAGTGGTGAGAGCCATCATTTGGCTCTCACCACGCCGAACTGAGCGGCACCGAAATAACATGCACCCAGTTATGCAACCATGCAGCCACACGAGATTGGGCGGTAGCAGCAGGTCTGTAAGGCCCTTAGCTGTGCCGGTGCTTAATGTGCGCTCAACTGAACGGACCAGCTTGGGCATTGTTATTTATTAAAAAAATTAGTTTTTTGGGAAAAAAATTTACCAAAAAAATGTACACACGTCCATGTGTGTAGTGACACCTAACTGAGACATATGAGGTGGAGTAACATCCTTAGCGCCTTCATCTTGTAACAATAATGGTTGTGAATCACCACAAACATGTGTGAATAACTCCTGCGACATCTGAAGTGGAGCGGCTGTGGTGCTAGTAGTAGTGGTAGTAGTGGTGGTGGCTGCCAGCTGAGTGGTAAGTACTTGTGGGGTGCCCAAATCAGAGCAGGGGGAGGAAGACAAGTCATGGTTCCGTGCGGAAGCTGAGGAAGATGAGGTGTTCTGTGTTAACCAGTCAACTACGTCCTCAGAATTTTGGGTGTTGAAGGTACGTGCCCTCTGAACACTGTGCATTGGTTAAGGGCCACACAAAATCAGGCCAGCACAACCTCGAAAAGACCTGCGGGGTGGCCTTCCTCTGCCTGTAATTTTTTCCATATCGGGGGTATGCAGTAGTACTAACAATATTCAATAGTGGTAGACAGCATGTGTAATCACAAAGAGGCACACAATCAGTGTCAAATACACTGCAGCTGTGTGTGTGTGTATTGTGTGTGTGTGTGTATCACAGGGCTGTGTACTTTAACACACACATAGAGATATCCTATAGTACGTTCAATCACAAATACAGTTGCACGTTAAGCACTGCTTTTGATACACAGTGTGCTGGCTTGTAATAGATAGAAGAGAATGGTAGAACTGCAAGGCCCAGCAGTGACTGTAGCCTGGCCTGTATGCAGTGTGTAACCCACACAGACAGATATGAATAACAAATACAGTTGCAAGCTAAGCACAGCTTATAATAGAAAGTGTGCTGGCTTGCTTGCAATATAGCAAACACTAAGTCCAAGAGGGACAGGCCCTATAGGTACTAGAAAGCACAGATAAGTCGCTTAATATCTAAAAGAGCTATTTGCTCAAGAGGAGGGAACAAACGTATCAGGTTACTCCTCAGTAGGTTAGAACACTTCTCATAAGTGCAGAGACCAATATATAATGTGGAGGTCTTTGCTGATCCCCCACAAAAAGGATTGTGGTGTAGCTATTCCACATAGAGGTCGCATGTAAACCTACTACACTATACAGAATATACAAAAGGTAAGCTCAGATGCAGGCTTGATAACCTGCATAGGGAGCCCCTTAGTAGTATGGTATATGCTGCAAAGTGAAAACACTGGAGAGATTGCAGAGTGGATATGAGGTGCTATTTACAAAAGTGCTGTAATATGGAACTCTAACATGTTTCACCCTACGGCTTTTTCAAAGAGTGCTATACATATATACAGTAGTTATTTACAAAGTGCAAGCCCCCCACCAGTAGCAATTCCCCCAAGTCAGAGCTGAATTGCCTTGTGAGGCACAGGTTTTTATACTGAAGACTGGTGGGGGAAACGCCCAGACTGGGTGTGTGCACTCATTACATTCATGCTCGTTACAGGGTAGGTACAAGCCATGCATCTTATCAATATTGCAATATAGATAGAAGAGTATAGTAGAACTACAAGGGCCAGAAACTGACTGTGGCCTGTATGCAGTGCAAGTGTAACCCACACAGATATATATAACAGATACAGTTGCAAGCTAAGCACAACTTATGATAGACAGTGTGTTGGCTTGCTTGCAATATAGTTAGAAGAGTATAGTAGAACCACACAGCCCAGCAATGACTGTAGCCTGTATGCAGTGTGACCAGTGTCTCACAGATACAAAAAAAACAAATAGAACAATATGAGACCTCAAAAGAGCTTTTGTTTTGGGGTGTTTTCAGCAACAAACAGAAGCGCCTAGCTAACTGTCCCTGTCTCTCTGCAGCAATCTCTCCCCCTTCCACTCACTACAGCAGCAGCACCAGACTGAGAACATGGCCAGCGCTGCCGCGTTTTTATAGTGAGGGGTTTCTGTGGGTGAGTGCAGCCTGATGGCTGCCATATGTCTGCTGACTGTGATGTAGGGGGTCAAAGTTTAGCCCAATGACGTACTTGTTTATATGACACTGTATGCTGACAATTAAGTCAGTCAGCAAGTCAAGATGGTGATGTCCATTTTTAATCAACTAAGTCAAACTGACACGATAAGACAATGTCAGTATGTGTAAATATCCCAAACTACGTAAATTCACACAGATAAGTGGAATAAACAAAAAATATTATGGCTGAGGTATTCAAAACATGATAAAAATTGACGCATAGAAATTTCAGCCAATCAGGACCAGAGATTAAAGGAAAATTCAAAATTAGTCAGCCATTTTGAATAAATTACTATATAATAGGAGCTGAAGCTCATAGCCAGGGGTGGGCTGCGCATGTTGCCAGGTGAAACAAGTTCTTCAGGCGGAATGGCCGCTGGAGTGTCATCCCGCCCCTCTTCCTTCCTCCCTACGGCCGCCTCTCATACTACCTTCTGAGCCAGCAGCCACGTCCTCTAGGATAGTCCCCGGCCCCCTCGCCTTGTCATAGATCTCAGATCAGCGTGATCTGCAGCACAGCTGTGAAGAGGAAGCAAGAGAGTGGCTTCATGTAGCGATGCATATACAGGAAGTACTTACTTCCTGTTTATGCGCCGTTACCAAGGGAACCACTCTCCTGCTTCCTCTTCACAGCAGTGCTGCAGTTTTCACTGATCTGAGGTCTATGACGAGGCGAGGGGACCGGGAATATCCTAGAGGAAGCAGCTGCCAGCTCATAAGGTAGGATGAGCTGCAACCGCGGGGAGGAAGGGGGGGAGCAGGCTGGCCACCTACCTGGCTAACTTATACTGGGGGAAACAATACTAGCTACCTATACTGGATCAACAGGGATATGTGAGGGAGCAGGCTGGTGTTGTACTTTATACTGGTTGAACTCGATGGACGTATGTCTTTTTTCAACCAAAATAACTATGTAACTATACTAGCTATACTCGGAGCAACTATACTAGCTACCTATACTGGGGCAATTATACTACCTATACTGGGGCAACTATACTAGCTACCTATACTGGGGCAATTATACTACCTATACTGGAGGCAACTATACTAGCTACGTATACTGGGCCAACTATACTACCTACACTGAGGGCAACTTTACTAGCTACCTATACTGAGGCAACTATACTACTTATACTGGTGACTGTTAGAATTTAAGTATTATATGCTTGAATTCATAGGCCTCATTTACTTTAACTGAGGTTAGTTAAAAGGCTTGATTTGCAGAGTATACCTTTAAAGATGATTTCTAGAAGCACTGAAGAACAATGTGGCTCGGAATGTACAAGGCTACGCAGTGTACGTTCTTTTGTTCTGTAAATATGAGCCATTGTAATGAAAACATTTTTACTAGAACATTACACAATGGACGTCTTAAATCTCTTAGAATTAGGTCATAGTTCGTCCATGCGCAGTAAAGACCGTGTGTCAGTAGATTACAAGGTTTTATCAGCCTGTAGCAGGCGATGTGTGATGTCACATTTAACTCTTTAGTGATCGGTACTAAAGCAGGTGATGGGCTCCAGAGAGGGGCTTCTTCTTCTGATTTTTGACTACTGCTTCTTCTGATGGCTGGCTGAGGACTTCACACCCTTTAATCTTTTTGTAATGTGTTGCCATCTTATCTAACTGTATGCTGTATATAGGCCTCCGGGCCGCATAGTCTAGATATAACGTAGTATAGATGGAACATAAGATAAAACCTGGTTGCCATGCAATGGAGCCAAGAGCTGTAACGTAAAGAGGACTTACTACAGAACAATTGCTTTGCTAAGATGTAACCACCTGTAGATATACGCATCTGTATATCTGTTTACTTAATAAACTCTTAAACTTTGAGGACGCCTAAGAAGTTTTATCTCCTATGCTGTTGCTATGATGAGAGTCAAGTTATCTCACTTCCTGCGAGTTGCAGCTCTAATGAGTTTCTGGTGCCGGAACAAAGGTGTAGTGTTGTTGCCCATAGCAACCAACAAATAAATATTACAATTGGTGCCGAGACCCGGGATCAAACCAGGGACCTTTAGAGACTTGCGGTAGGTCTGTCTGGCATGTTCCAGTTTCCAAGATGGTGACACAGCTCAGGGACCGCCCCCAATATTTGTGACGCATGTGAGGGGGTGCTGGAAGAGCCCATGTAATGGCACGCCCTCCATGACAGGCTAACAAGCTAGCGTCATGTCAGCGAGGGAGGAGGGGAGCCAGGAATCCAGGGATCAGGGCCGTGCACATGGGCACCTTGCATGGAGCAGCTGATCGGGAGATCCATAGATGGGACAGAGACACAGAGACACTCTACAGAGTATCTCGGATTCCAGATTATTTTCCCTGAGTCTGGGCACGGGGAAAGGAATGCCAGAATATGTGAACCAAGCAGTTACTGATAGGAAGTGTTTTCCAGCAAGGTACATGGAAACACAAAGAAGTCAGATATTTCCCGGGGAGTGATTTGCAAGAGCGGATGAGGGAGTATCTGGACAGGGTTACTTATGGGATTATTCCTTTAAGTGAGGCACCTTAAAGAGTGGTGCAGCATGAGTTCCCGATAGAGAAAGGGAGGTGGAAAACAAAGGAGTTGACCAATCCAGAGTGTCCGTCGACGCGACTGCAGAGCGGTAAACGTTTTTTTTTTCATTTTTTTGTCGCGAACGGGACCAGAGCTTGACAAAGAGATCAATGCTGGGCTGTTTGCGCTTTTTCGTTTCGTCCACTGAATGGTCAAATATATCTTTTCCAGCTCCTACCAAGTGTAGCACAAGGTACAGAACTGAAAGCAGTTCATGGGGCAATTACAAGTAAGCAAGGAATTTCCATTTACAGAATGACAGTGTATCAGTACAGTGTTTGCCATAGGACTACCTACCTAGTGGGCATTCAGGGATTCTCATGCAGGAATATGAAGCTGGCATGCGTAGCCCTGAACCCTGTGTAGTTAGAGTGCGAAGCACACCTTCCCACTGGGAGGTAGCCATTTTTTGGGCAAGTAGGGAGGTAGTAGCATTGGCAAACATGGGTCAGAGAGTACAACAAACAGGACTTCTAGGAGAGCTGGTTGCGATCAATGAAGTTCTAGGTAAGTAAAAACAAAAAAAGTAAGAGCATTGCAAGCTCAGCTGAAAAGCAGCAACAGGTGTGGGGCACCCGTACTCTGTACATACTATGACTGAGTATGTACAGGGGGGGATGTGGGAAGAGTTTCCAATGAGGTAAGAGCTTCCAAAGGTGAAGTCCGTGAGAACATATTTTAAAAAGGTAAGTACTTATGACGTACATTAGGTAGTGGAGAGGAGTTTGGCTCCAGTCTACCAAAAAGAGTAAACAGAGTTCAAGAGAACTATAAAGAAATTAGATCAATTACGGTGTATATTGATCAGTCTAAGGTGTACAGAGTCCAAGCCGCAGGGCGAAACCCATATCATTCATAAGAATTGATTTGTTTGTATTTCGATTTCAGGAGTTTGGCAATATGGAATCGAAAAAGCTGGGATGCTGGCAGCAGAGACAGAGATATCAGTCGGATAAGCAAAAGTTTCCAGCGGCCAATCCGGGTTTGGAGAACAGCGAGATTTCCGAGATCGAAAAGAGACTAAAAAAACTGACTGAGCAAAGCATAATGCAAAATGCTAATGTTTTTCTTTCCCAAGCAGGTGCTCTCATAATGAAGAGTACTGTGCTGATGGTGAGCCTAGGCTGCCATTTCGTCCTAGGAGACAGAGGAGAGGACATTCTCATGAACAATAAGGGGTTAATGAGAACACAAGGCCCAAGCATGCTAATGTTTGGAGAAAAAGGTACTGATCCTTTTGCGCTTCCCTATGATTGGCCCGACTGGACCGAACCAGGAAAGAGGAAAAGATTGTGCCAGGGGGAAACAAATTTCATGGCACAATGTTGGTGAAAGGTTTGAAGGGTCAGGTGTGCTGGAAGTGTAGCTTGTAGGTTATTAGGGATTAGATTACTGTACTTCTACTAGTCTTATATTGTGTGTAGTTAGTTGTTAGTTGTTAGAGAGAGAGAGAGTACTACTACTGTGTTCGCTTCATTTACTACAGATAGTTACTGCAGTGCTGCTGTTTGAGTCAGTCAGTGTGTGACAGATAGACAGTGTTATAATTTAAGTAGGCCTCAGTTATTTGGACTGAGTTTTAGGTAAAAGGCTTGTTCGCAGAGTATACCTTTAAATAGAGGTTTTCGTGATGCAGGCAGAAGCATCTCAGTGTCTGCTTGAGGCCTACACTGCCCCAGACAAATGGACTACGAGAACAATCAACATAGGCCATATTTACAAAATAGCACATTCTTGCAACTAGGGCATAATATCTTATGGAATATTAATCGAGTAGGTGGCTATTATGACACCACGAGGGGTCTAAGCCAATAGTCTGGTCTGGGGGATGGCTAAGATGAGGTCACATTTAACTCTTTCCTAGTCAGTATTAAAGGGCCGGATGGGCCGACGGAGCGCATTCTTATTCCTACTTTCATGCTCTCTATATGCTGACTGGAACCCCTAATTATTTCCTTTCTTTATGTAATCTGATATAATGTATGCTGTACATAGGTAGTCTAGATGTAACATAGTATAGACAGGAGATCACCTGATTACCGTCACTAGGAAGGTAATCAAGAAGCTGCAACGCAACATGAAAATCTGCTAAGATGGGACGAACTGTATCTGTATATCTGTTTCCTGAATAAACAACTTGTACTTTGAAGACGACTGAGAAAGTCTATCTCCTGTTTGCTGTGATGAGTCGTAGACTGTTTGCGACTCTTGCTGATGAGTTTGCTGGTGCCGGTGCAAAAGGTGATTTATAACAGACAGTTAGTGTGTGCTCCTGTCACTCAGTCAGTTGAAGTTCTACTAGTACTACTACAACTAGTCTACTACTACCAGTTATATATAGTTAATTTGTATTGAGTTAGCTTACTTCTGTGCTGTTACAGTGTGAGAGATAGACAGACAGTTAGTGTGTCAGTGTGTGCTACTCTGCTGTCACTCCATTAGTTGAAGTTCTACTATTACTAATACTACTACAACTATCTACTACTACTAGTGTGTACTACTACCAGTTATATACAGTACATTTGTACTGAGTTATCTTAATTCAATTGCAGTTCTGTTACAGTGTGTGACAGACAGACAGACGGTTAGTGTGTCAGTGTGTGCTACTCTGCTGTCACTCCGTTAGTTGACGTTCTACTACTACTACTATCTACTACTACAAGTGTGTACTACTACCAGTTATATACAGTCAATTTGTACTGAGTTAGCTTAATTCAATTGCAGTGCTGTTACAGTGTGTGACAGACAGACAGTTAGTGTGTCAGTGTGTGCTACTCTGCTGTCACTCCGTTAGTTGAAGTTCTACTATTACTACTACTACTATCTACTACTTGTAACAATCTTACCTGGTGTTGTCTCTGGAGGCTGCTCTGAGCAGCTGGAGGAAGTTTCCTCTTCCTCTTTGGTCAGTTGCATCCCCAGCTCCCCTGTAGACGTGAGTCAGCATGTTCGCATCCCCGGCTCCCCTGAAGATGTGGGTCAACATGTTGTTTCTGGCAGTCTCCCTAGGAGGACACGCACAGCTCAGAGCTGAATTTATAGGTTAAGGAGGGTTTTCTGAAGTGTGTCAGCTGATTCCTGCGGTCAGCTGACACTTGCTGCAGGGATGTTGCTGATTTGTCTGATTTTCCTGGGGGCTTGGTCTGTGCTCTATTCCTGCTATATAAACCCTGGGTATTCAGTTACTCGCTGTCTGTTATAGCAATCCGGTCATTGAGTGCTGGACCTTGCTCTGTTTCTGAGATTAGTTAAAGTTCTGCTGAGATAGATATATATGCAGTGTTTGTGATATATATCTTTCCTTAGTTAGTATTGTATATTGTATTATTGTGATTGTTTTTCTGTGTATGACCTGGCAAGCCCTACACTTTGATTAAAGTCTCATCCCTCTGTACTACAGTCATCTGATCCTCAATGTTGACCTCGGCTAGCCTAACGACCTTGTCTCTGTCTTATCCTTAACTGTACCTCAACCATCTGATCTTATGTGTATGACCTCCACCTGAATAACGACTTAGCACCCATCTTAGCCCTTTTGTACATTAGCCATCTTATTACCAGTGTATGAATTTAGCCTGTTAATTGACCTAGCTCTGTCTTAGTCCTTTTGTACCGCATACCTCTAACTTCACGTGTATGACCTCAGTTGACCATCTGACCTCGATTATTGTATATTCTGTGTATACTTCTAAGCCAGCGTTTCATTACATTATAGAGGACCATAAAATACATCATGGAGGAGTTACAATGTCAAGTTCAGCTTCTTGCGACTTCTGCGAATCAACTCAATACCACAGTGGCTGCTCTGCAAGACCAGTTAACTCAGTTGTTAAACACATTCTCAACCTGATCAAAAATCCAAGAACATATGAGAAAACCCTAGACAGTCTAAAATGAGTTAGATCTCATGTGAACTTCTTTCTCTGGCATAAACCAAATGGCCTGCTGTTCTTCCTGACAAGATTTGACAAAGATGGACCTCCATCAACACCCTTTGTGTTTCACTCACCGCTGTTCTTAGCCCAGAAGTCTCTTCTTAAACAGCTACCTTCATATCATATACCTCAATGAGAAAAACTCCACATAGTGTGATACTGCTAAAACAATTAATTTATAAAAAGCAATTGCACTCACATTCCCAGAGTAAAACCAGCACACAGAGTAATTTATAACACGGGCTCTCCCCCATACTGGTGGCCAGGCTTGCAGGCTCCACTGTATGCGTCCTGCTGTCCCTCTGCCGCGCGCACGGTGAACGCTATGGACGCCGTCCATTGCCTGTCCTTGCCGCTGCACACCCCTCCGTGTGTTAGTCCCGTTTCCGCATCAGGCTCCGCCCTATCGATTTCGTCACTCAGTGACTCATCAGGGGCATGAAGCCCGATGCGTATAGTGGGGATGATATAACGTCCTGCTGTGCCTCCCCCGATCCTCCCCCCTCTCTACATAGCCTGCAGGCCACACCACCATGGGGAATCCACCTAACAGCGGACTTCTGTGCATCTTAAATTACATCAACCGTAAAATACTAAAATATACATAAAAACTAATATCAAAAATTAACAATAAAATTTTATTTAGAGCATACCAACAGAACACCTCCAGCCCTCTCCTGAGAGAACAAGAAATATGCACGACCATCCGATCCAGCGCTATTCCAAATCCAGCACACTGACTTTATAGCCCCAAGGTACACTTCTTAAAACACCCCTTATCAAAAACACCCCCTATCTCTCATATACCTACTCCGGGACCCCTCCCTCATAAACCTATTCCAGGACACCTCTGGATCCGATGCTCGCACATTTACAATCCATATACAGACCTATACCATTACCACCCCTATGTGTCTAATGTTGTAACTACCCCCCTCATATCCTACCCACATGCATCTACCAGTGTACCATAAATTTCACAATACATACGATTATACGTCCCCAATGTAAATAATAATAATGTTACTACCCTCTTTATGTGCCAACTATGTGAACCAATATATTAAGTGGATTTTACTATCATCAAGCTGTGTACTATATATGGAGGCCAAGGAAGCACCAGCCCACAAAGGAATGCATGCACACACATCACACCCTCCACCCAGGCTGGGGCCACCCCATCCTCCACACCTGAACCATTCTCCTTATAAAAATCAGAACTCCCGTGCTCCCCCACCCACCCCTCAAGCTTGTACCCCATACCAAAAATCAACCCTACACAGCCCCTCAGTCCAGCCTCTATTTACTTAGAAAACATACCAAATCTATGTCTATATTAAGGCCCTCCGGCCTCAGTGTCCCCATTTTATGAATCCATTTGGTTTCCTCCTGTGATACCCTCCTAAGTTTATTACATCCTCTCCAGTGGGGTATAATTTTTTTGGAGAGCGCAAAAAGACAGTTCTTTAGTAGAGTTGGGCCGAACCTCCGATTTTCGGTTCGCGAACCGGGTTCGCGAACTTTCGCGAAAGGTTCGGTTCGCGTTAAAGTTCGCGAACCGCAATAGACTTCAATGGGGATGCGAACTTTGAAAAAAAAAATTAATTATGCTGGCCACAAAAGTGATGGAAAAGATGTTTCAAGGGGTCTAACACCTGGAGGGGGGGATGGCGGAGTGGGATACATGCCAAAAGTCCCCGGGAAAAATCTGGATTTGACGCAAAGCAGCGTTTTAAGGGCAGAAATCACATTGAATGTTAAATGACAGGCCTAAAGTGCTTTCAAACATCTTGCATGTGTATACATCAATCAGGTAGTGTAATTAAGGTACTGCTTCACACTGACGCACCAAACTCATCGTGTAACGCACCGCAAACAGCTGTTTGTGTAGTGACGGCCGTGCTGGACTGGTGCGCACCATGGCGAGAGTGCAGGTTTTGGTGGCTTTACAGCCCATATGGTCAGTCACCTGGCTGATGTAGCTGAATGACAGAACAGTGACTGTCCAGCTGATCAAATTTGGTCTGACCACAATGAGGCAACGACCTTATTATCGTGGGTGTGCCCCCCGAGACACTCATCTAGGCGCCGGTCATTGCTCCATTGTGATACGCAAGCCCCTTCACCACGGCAAGGTAATGATCACGAAGGGGAATGGGCGCATGTTCATGCCTTTTCTTTTGTTGTTGCAGCTGCCCGCAGTGCAGCCAGAAAAATTAGGCAGTCATGTACACGCACCCGAAAAATTATTACAGCGGCCGCTGCTAGCAGCGGCCTAAAAAATTCAGCAATCCGCCTGGAGTCCCGGACCCTGTTGGTGGTGGCGGAGAAGGTAGTGAAGCGGCCTGCAGGCAGACATGCTGTGTGGAGGGACTGGGAGCGACTTAGTCTTCTTGGGGCAGGCCAGGCAGCCAGTCACACGGCGTGCAGGCAGAGATGCTGTATGTGCGGGGACTGACTTAGTCTTGGGGCGGGCAGCAGCCCTCCGGGATCCATGCCTCATTCATTTTTATAAAGGTGAGGTACTTAACACTTTTGTGACTTAGGCGACTTCTCTTCTCTGTGACAATGCCTCCAGCTGCGCTGAAGGTCCTTTCTGAGAGGACGCTTGCGGCAGGGCAGGAGAGAAGTTGGATGGCAAATTGGGACAGCTCTGGCCACAGGTCAAGCCTGCGCACCCAGTAGTTCAAGGGTTCCTCATCGCTGTTCACAGCAGTGTCTACATCCACACTTAAGGCCAGGTAGTCGGCTACCTGCCGTTCCAGGCGTTGGTGGAGGGTGGATCCGGAAGGGCTACGGCGAGGCGTTGGACTAAAGAACGTCCGCATGTCCGACATCACCATGAGATCGCTGGAGCGTCCTGTCTTTGACTGCGTGGACACGGGAGGAGGATTAGTGGCAGTGGTACCTTGCTGGCGTTGTGCCGTCACATCACCCTTAAAGGCATTGTAAAGCATAGTTGACAGCTGGTTCTGCATGTGCTGCATCCTTTCCACCTTCCGGTGAGTTGGTAACAGGTCCGCCACTTTGTGCCTGTACCGAGGGTCTAGTAGTGTGGCCACCCAGTACAGCTCATTCCCCTTGAGGTTTTTTATACGGGGGTCCCTCAACAGGCAGGACAGCATAAAAGACGACATCTGCACAAAGTCGGATCCAGTACCCTCCATCTCCTCTTGCTCTTCCTCAGTGACGTCAGGTAAGTCAACCTCCTCCCCCCAGCCGCGAACAATACCACGGGAAGGTTGCGCAGCACAAGCCCCCTGCGACGCCTGCTGCGGTTGTTCTCCTGCCGCTGTCCCCTCCTCCTCCTCCTCCTCCCCCAAAGAAACACCTTGCTCATCATCCTCTGAGTCTGACTCATCTTCTGCACATGACCTCTCTTCTTCCTCCTCCTCCCCCCTCTGTGCTGCCGCAGGTGTTGAGGAAACAGCTGGGTCTGATGAAAATTGGTCCCATGCCTGTTCCTGCCGTAACGGTTCCTGGTCACGCTCATTCGCAGCTTCATCCGCCACTCTACGCACAGCACGCTCCAAGAAGTACGCGTAGGGAATTAAGTCGCTGATGGTGCCCTCACTGCGGCTCACCAGGTTGGTCACCTCCTCAAACGGCCGCATGAGCCTGCATGCATTTTTCATCATTGTCCAGTTGTCGGGCCAGAACATCCCCATCTTCCCAGACTGTTTCGTTCTACTCCAGTTGTAGAGGTACTGGGTGACGGCTTTCTTCTGTTCTAGCAGGCGGGAGAACATGAGGAGGGTCGAGTTCCAGCGAGTGGGGCTATCGCAAATGAGGCGTCTCACCGGCATGTTGTTTTTACGCTGAATTTCTGCAAATCGTGCCATGGCTGTGTAAGAGCGCCTCAAATGCCCACAGAACTTCCTGGCCTGCTTCAGGACATCCGCTAAGCCAGGGTACTTTGCCACAAATCTTTGAACCACCAGATTCATGACATGTGCCATGCAGGGTATGTGTGTCAGCTTCCCCATATGCAAAGCGGCAAGCAGATTGCTGCCGTTGTCGCACACCACGTTGCCTATCTCCAGGTGGTGCGGGGTCAGCCACTCATCCACCTGTTTCTTAAGAGCAGCCAGGAGAGCTGCTCCAGTGTGACTCTCCGCTTTGAGACAAGCCATGTCTAAGATGGCGTGACACCGTCGTACCTGGCATGCAGCATAGGCCCTGCGGAGCTGGGGCTGTGTAGCTGGAGAGGAGAACTGCCACTCAGCCAAGGAGGAGGAGGAGGACAGCGAAGAGCATGTAGCAGGAGGAGAGGAGGTGGCAGGAGGCCTGCCTGCAAGCCGTGGAGGTGTCACAATTTGGTCCGCCGCTTTCTGCTTGCCATCGTTCACCACCAGGTTCACCCAATGGGCTGTGTAGGTAATGTAGCGGCCCTGCCCGTGCTTGGCAGACCAGGCATCCGTGGTCAGGTGTACCCTTGACCCAACGCTCTTCGCAAGAGATGACACCACTTGCCTCTCAACTTCACGGTGCAGTTGGGGTATGGCCTTTCTGGAAAAATAAGTGCGGCCTGGCATCTTCCACTGCGGTGTTCCGATGGCCACAAATTTACGGAAGGCCTCAGAGTCCACCAGCCGGTATGGTAACAGCTGGCGAGCTAACAGTTCCGCCACGCCAGCTGTCAGACGCCGGGCAAGGGGGTGACTGGCCAAAAGTGGCTTCTTCCGCTCAAACATTTCCTTCACGGACACCTGACTGCTGCTGTGGGCAGAGGAGCAGGAACCGCTCAAGGGCAGAGGCGGAGTGGAGGAGGGTGCCTGTGAAGGTGCAAGGGAGAGAGCGGCATAAGCAGATGATGCACCTGAAGGAGGAAGAGGAGAAGGAGGGTGACTTTGCTTTTGTGTGCTGCTGCTGCTTTTGCTCAGGTGGCCATCCCATTGCTGTTTGTGCCTTTTCTGCAGGTGCCTTCGTAAGGCACTTGTCCCTACGTGAGTGTTGGCCTTTCCACGGCTCAATTTTTGTTGGCAGAGCGAACAGATGGCTTTGGTCCGATCTGAGGCACACACATTAAAAAATTTCCACACCGCTGAGCCACCCTGGGATGTGGGCACCTCAGCAGCTGATGCTGAAGGGCAAGTTGGCTGGCTGTACATAGGTGGCGAATCTGGCGATACATGGTGCCGGACTCTGCCACCAGCTGTTTCTGACGAAGAGCTGCCCCAGCTTCTTTCAGCAACTTCTATCCTCCTACTACTCTCTGACTCCCCCTCTGAACTGTCCCCCTCTTCATCTCCTCTATTGGGAACATACAGAGGATCCCTATCATCGTCATCATCGTAATCATCCTGCCCAGCTTCGCTTGCCTCAGAAAAATCCAAATGTGTAGGTCCTTCATCCTCCTTACACGTTACATCCATAGTGTTGTCGCGTAACGCAGACATATGAGCTGGTGAAAATTCATCTGGCTGTAACAATGGCTGTGCATCAGTGATTTCACCACCACTAAATAATTCTTGCGAAGTGTCAAATGCAGCGGAAGTGGTGCTAGTAGTAGCGCTGGTGGCTGAGCAACATGAGGTGTTCTGTGTCGCTAAATACTCAACCACGTCCTGACAATCTTGGGAGGTGATGGGACGTGCCTTCTTCCGAGCACTGTACTGTGGGCCAGGTCCACACGAAATTACATTTACACGACCTTGCGCAGACCTGCCGGGTGGCCTTCCTCTGCCTCTGCCACTACCTCTTCCTCTTCCTCTACCTGTTTTGTCCATATCGGGTATGCACGGAGTGGTATATCACACTGCGTGCACTCACGTAGGTAGGTGGGTTCACTTAACTGCACAGGTATGCGCACTGATGCGGTGGGTTCACTGAACAGTACAGGTATACAGTGGCGGGTTCACTGAACACAACAGGTATGCAGTGGCGTGTTCACTAAACAGGTATACAGTGGCAGGTCCACTGAACAGAACAGGTATACAGTGGCGGGTTCACAGAACAGGTATACAGTGGCGGGTCCACTGAACAGAACAGGTATACAGTGGCGGGTTCACAGAACAGGTATACAGTGGCGGGTCCACTGAACAGAACAGGTATACAGTGGCGGGTTCACAGAACAGGTATACAGTGGCGGGTCCACTGAACAGAACAGGTATACAGTGGCGGGTTCACAGAACAGGTATACAGTGGCGGGTCCACTGAACAGAACAGGTATACAGTGGCGGGTTCACAGAACAGGTATACAGTGGCGGGTCCACTGAACAGAACAGGTATACAGTGGCGGGTTCACAGAACAGGTATACAGTGGCAGGATCACTGAACAGGTATGCAGTGGCAGGATCACAGTACAGGTATGCAGTGGGCTGAGGGCTCACTGAACAGAACAGGTATGCTGTGGCAGGATCACTGAACAGCTATGCAGTGGCAGGATCACAGTACAGGTATGCAGTGGGCTGAGGGCTCACTGAACAGAACAGGTATGCTGTGGCAGGATCACTGAACAGGTATGCAGTGGCAGGATCACAGTACAGGTATGCAGTGGGCTGAGGGCTCACTGAACAGAACAGGTATGCAGTGGCGTGTTCACTAAACAGGTATACAGTGGCAGGTCCACTGAACAGAACAGGTATACAGTGGCGGGTTCACAGAACAGGTATACAGTGGCGGGTCCACTGAACAGAACAGGTATACAGTGGCGGGTTCACAGAACAGGTATACAGTGGCGGGTCCACTGAACAGAACAGGTATACAGTGGCGGGTTCACAGAACAGGTATACAGTGGCGGGTCCACTGAACAGAACAGGTATACAGTGGCGGGTTCACAGAACAGGTATACAGTGGCGGGTCCACTGAACAGAACAGGTATACAGTGGCGGGTTCACAGAACAGGTATACAGTGGCGGGTCCACTGAACAGAACAGGTATACAGTGGCGGGTTCACAGAACAGGTATGCTGTGGCAGGATCACTGAACAGCTATGCAGTGGCAGGATCACAGTACAGGTATGCAGTGGGCTGAGGGCTCACTGAACAGAACAGGTATGCTGTGGCAGGATCACTGAACAGGTATGCAGTGGCAGGATCACAGTACAGGTATGCAGTGGGCTGAGGGCTCACTGAACAGAACAGGTATGCTGTGGCAGGATCACTGAACAGCTATGCAGTGGCAGGATCACAGTACAGGTATGCAGTGGGCTGAGGGCTCACTGAACAGAACAGGTATGCTGTGGCAGGATCACTGAACAGCTATGCAGTGGCAGGATCACAGTACAGGTATGCAGTGGGCTGAGGGCTCACTGAACAGAACAGGTATGCTGTGGCAGGATCACTGAACAGCTATGCAGTGGCAGGATCAGAGTACAGGTATGCAGTGGGCTGAGGGCTCACTGAACAGAACAGGTATGCTGTGGCAGGATCACTGAACAGCTATGCAGTGGCAGGATCACAGTACAGGTATGCAGTGGGCTGAGGGCTCACTGAACAGAACATGTATGCTGTGGCAGGATCACTGAACAGCTATGCAGTGGCAGGATCACAGTACAGGTATGCAGTGGGCTGAGGGCTCACTGAACAGAACAGGTATGCTGTGGCAGGATCACTGAACAGCTATGCAGTGGCAGGATCACAGTACAGGTATGCAGTGGGCTGAGGGCTCACTGAACAGAACAGGTATGCTGTGGCAGGATCACTGAACAGGTATGCAGTGGCAGGATCACAGTACAGGTATGCAGTGGGCTGAGGGCTCACTGAACAGAACAGGTATGCTGTGGCAGGATCACTGAACAGCTATGCAGTGGCAGGATCACAGTACAGGTATGCAGTGGGCTGAGGGCTCACTGAACAGAACAGGTATGCTGTGGCAGGATCACTGAACAGCTATGCAGTGGCAGGATCACAGTACAGGTATGCAGTGGGCTGAGGGCTCACTGAACAGAACAGGTATGCTGTGGCAGGATCACTGAACAGGTATGCAGTGGCAGGATCACAGTACAGGTATGCAGTGGGCTGAGGGCTCACTGAACAGAACAGGTATGCTGTGGCAGGATCACTGAACAGCTATGCAGTGGCAGGATCACAGTACAGGTATGCAGTGGGCTGAGGGCTCACTGAACAGAACAGGTATGCTGTGGCAGGATCACTGAACAGGTATGCAGTGGCAGGATCACAGTACAGGTATGCAGTGGGCTGAGGGCTCACTGAACAGAACAGGTATGCTGTGGCAGGATCACTGAACAGCTATGCAGTGGCAGGATCACAGTACAGGTATGCAGTGGGCTGAGGGCTCACTGAACAGAACAGGTATGCTGTGGCAGGATCACTGAACAGCTATGCAGTGGCAGGATCACAGTACAGGTATGCAGTGGGCTGAGGGCTCACTGAACAGAACAGGTATGCTGTGGCAGGATCACTGAACAGGTATGCAGTGGCAGGATCACAGTACAGGTATGCAGTGGGCTGAGGGCTCACTGAACAGAACAGGTATGCTGTGGCAGGATCACTGAACAGCTATGCAGTGGCAGGATCACAGTACAGGTATGCAGTGGGCTGAGGGCTCACTGAACAGAACAGGTATGCTGTGGCAGGATCACTGAACAGCTATGCAGTGGCAGGATCACAGTACAGGTATGCAGTGGGCTGAGGGCTCACTGAACAGAACAGGTATGCAGCCAGGAAGAAGTTAAGCCTAACTAATCTTTCCCTATATGAGAGACTGCAGCAGCTCGCCCTACTCTCACTAATGCAGGCACACGAGTGGCCGTAATGGCCGCCGCTGCCTGCCTTATATAAGGGGGGGTGGGGCTCCAGGGGCTAGTGTAGCCTAATTGGCTACACTGGGCCTGCTGACTGTGATGTAGAGGGTCAAAGTTGACCCTCAGGTGCATTATGGGGCGAACCGAACTTCTTCCGCAAAAGGTTCGCGTGCGGTACCCGCACGCGAACCATCTAAGTTCGCGCGAACCCCGTTCGCCGGCGAACCGTTCGGCCCAACTCTATTCTTTAGGATCACAATTGTGATCCGTGCCAAAATGGGCTGAGAGGCTGTAATTCGGGTATCCCTTGCGGATATTACGAATATGCTCCCCCATTCTTTCTTTTAATGTCCTTGTAGTCCTACCTATATACTGCCACCCACAAGTACACCAAGCAAGGTATTATTATTATTATTTATTGTATTTATAAAGCGCCAACATCTTACGCAGCGCTGCACAATAGATAAATGGGTTAACATACAGGTAGAACATACGGAAACTCACAACAAAACAAGATCATGCAAATGATTTGATAACAATACAGTGTCATAGGTCAAAATAGAGACTATTCGAGTCTACAAGAGGGGTGGTTGCGAGTAAGATTGCATAATCAAGCTGGATACGTTAGGGAGGAGGGCCCTGCCGGAGGCTTACAATCTAAAGAGTGGGGTGGAGACAATAGGTGCGTCTTTTGAGAGGGGGTCTAACAGAACATATTATGGTGCTGGTGTAGGGGGGTATGCGAGCGTGAAGAGGTGAGTCTTGAGAGCTTGTTTGAAGGAATTAAAGGTGGGGGCGAGTCTGACGGCTGGTGGGAGAGAGTTCCAGAGAGTAGGGGCGGCCCTGGTGAAGTCCTGCAATCGTGCGTGTGACTGAGTTATGCGTGGTGCGACTAGGCGCAGGTCATTGGAGGATCGGAGGGGGCGGGCTGGTATGTGCCTGTGGACCAGATCAGAGATGTAGGTTGGGCAGGTCTTGTGCACTGATTTGTAGGCAAAGCACAGGATTTTGAAATTGATCCTAAAGCTGATGGGGAGCCAGTGTAGTGCGTTACAGAGCGGAGTTGTAGAGGCGCTGCGGTGAGAAGAATGTATCAGTCTGGCTGCCGCATTCATTACCAATTTAAGTGGGTCAGTACGGTTAGAGGGGAGGCCAGATAAAAGAGAATTGCAGTAGTCTAGGCGGGAGATGACAAGGGCGTGGATAAGGAGTTTAGTGGTGTCAGGGGACAGGTAGGAGCGGATCTTGGAGATGTTGCGGAGGTGGAAGTTGCAGGATCTGGCAATACCTTGGATGTGGGCGGTAAAGGAAAGTTCAGAGTCCAGAGTAACGCCTAGACAGCGGGCTTGGGAGGTAGGGTGGATTATAGTATTTTCAATAGTGACGTGTAGATCTGGGAGGGGTGCAGCTGTGCGGGGTGGGAATATTAGATATCTATCATTACATGTGATAAACTCCTGAATCTTAAAACTCCTTCCATTACTAAAAGATACCACCCTATTTGTTTTATTGCCCTTTGCCTCCCTGCAGGCTTTACAGGCCCTGCATGGGAAAAAAAGCGGCTGTTTGCCATCCCTGCATAGTTTGGATTTTCTTAGGTTCCATACAGCTGGGTGCAAGGATCTGTCTTAGGTTTTGGGCCTTCCTGTAAATAAATTTGGGTTTACTGGGTATAATACCTCTCAGGGTTAGGTCCGTTTCCAATATTCCCCAATGTTGGATAATTATGTTCTGTAGTTGTTTGTATTGGATGTTGAAACCTGTGATAAATGCAATATCATACTCACCTCCAGTATCCACCTCCTCTTTATCCCTCATTAGGGTGTGTCTTTCCAGATCCCCAATCCTGTTAATCTCACTCTCCAGGTCTCTCTTTTGGTAAACCTTTTCCATAAATCTATTTTTTAACACCTCCGCCTGCTGATAATAATCTTGTATGTTTGAACAATTTCGCTTCATTCTTAAAAACTGTCCTCTAGGGATCACTTTTATCCATGCAGGGTGGTGGCAACTGTCTGTGCCTACATATCCGTTCCGATCAGTTTCTTTGAAAAAACTTCTAGTACCCATCTTGTTACATTCCCGCATCATTTCCAAATCCAAGAATTGCATACTATTTCTACTATGTTGCATAGTGAGGGAAATACTCAGGCTATTATTATTCAACTGTGTGAGAAAACCCTCCAGATTTTCTTCTCCTCCCCCCACACGAAGAATAAGTCATCAATAAAATACCGCCATAGTCTTACGGGACCTCCCGCTTCCAGTATTGATTGTTCCCATTTACCCATGAATAGGTTGGCCAGACTTGGGGCATAGCTGGCCCCCATAGCACATCCCTTTGTTTGACTATAGAAATTCCTGTTATGCCAAAAATAGTTTCATTCTAGAGCAAATTTAAGTAATCTCAGTATATATTCTCTTTGCTCATCTTTGATCTTACCCTCCTGTTTGAAAAAGTATTCCACCGCTTCAACCCCTGGCCATGCTGTATATTTGTGTAAAGCGAGGAAACATCCAATGTTACCATCACCTCCTTCTTACTAATTTGTTTCCCCTGAATGATCTGGAGCATGTGTTTAGTGTCCTTAAAGAGACTCTGAAGCGATAATAAATCTCGCTTCAGAGCTCAAAGTTAGCAGGGGCACGTGTGCCCCTGCTAAACCGCCGCTATCGTGCCGCTAAACGGGGGTCCCTTCACCCCCAAACCCCCCACTGCAACACTTGCTCGCAGACTTGGTTGCTCCTGGAGGCAGGGCTAACAGCTGCAGCCCTGCCTCCAGTCGCGTCTATCAGCGGCGCATCGCCGCCTCTCCCCCGCCCCTCTCAGTGAAGGAAGACTGAGAGGGGCGGGGGAGAGGCGGAGATACGCGCTGACAGACGCGCGTGGGGCAGGGCTGCGGCGGTTAGCCCTGCCCCAACCAGGAAGCGCTCCCCCGCTGCACCGAGGGGATTTGGGGGTGAAGGGCCCCCGTTAAGCCGCGGGATAGCGGCGGTTTAGCAGGGGCACACATGCCCCTGCTATTTATGAGGTCTGAAGCGAGATTTATTCTCCTTTCAGACTCTCTTCAAGTACATAAGGTAGGTTTCCCACCAGCAGTTTCAGGTATTCATCTAAATACTGTCCAAGCTGTCACAGGACCCCTAGTGGCCGGACCGCACAATGCCTTCATATTGGTTTCAGCACACAGACCATGCAAGCTGTGGTCGCAATTGGTGTGCATAAATCGCTGGAATTCTGGCAGCAGACCGACTAGAAGGGAGCCTGTGAGTTACGGTAATTACAAATTACACACTATTTCAGGGTATAACTGCCACCACCTCTGTTACCATGGGACAGAGGAGCCCGCTGATTCTAGACCTACAAATAAAACAGTTAAACACACTCTATTCTGTCTAGCTAGCAACAATAGTAGCGACTCTTCAGAAGTCAGGGTTCATTTTGTGCGGCTGAATAGCAGGGTAGCTGAATAAACAAATGACGTTAGCGTTGTTTATTAAAACGCAATATAAATAATTCATATATACAGAAAATCATTAAAATCAATAATTATAGAAACATTAATAGCCAGTATGAAAATAAAAGGGAGAAAATACTTAGCGTTCGTGGAAATATGTTCTTTCTGGGAAAGAAATGCTAAGTCCTTGGTTGCAGAGTGGAGGACTCAGTGTCAAAGTCCAAACAAGCCGGATGCCAGCATGTCCTCAAGCTGGCAAGGATGTACTTAGGATGATGTTCAAAGTGGAGGACATTGATTTTGGGTCCTCTGCTATTCTTATACCCCTGATCCAGTAGGAGGGAGTGAGGGTGGGAACCGCACACCCCCTTAGAATATGAGATGAGTCCTCCCCCTTCCCCTGGGGACCAAAAATCATATCTAACCATATATGGGCTCTACCTCACAGAACCGTACAGGTCAGGGCAGATTTACTAACATTTTCAGGTCCATCCCGATTTACCCAGCACCCTGACACCAAACATTAGGGGTAAGACCCCTGTGGTATCATCAGGGCACTTTCGAACTGCCTAACTGGCAGCCCTTTCCTTTAGAATTTTCTAAACATTTTTCAGTACCAGCGCCAGGCAAGGCCCGGCATGCTCTGTGCTCGCTACTTATCTGATGGATGGGCCCTTAGCACAGCTGGGTGCCTGGGACACTTCTGCTGAAGCTTCCTGCCATTTGGTAAAAGGAGAAAAAAAACCTGTCTTTTAAAAGAAGGAATGTCATTCTGTTGCTGCAATGACTGGGCAAATCTAACCAAGAAGCGATCAGAAAATTGACTGGGCAAATCTTCCCGATCGCCTGCGTTTCTCATGGCTGTTCCATGACACAAGCCTGTGTGTAACTGACCCTATCCCACTGACTATAGGGCGTCCTGGGGGCTGAGTTTTATTTATGTGCATTTTTATGTGCCAGATACTTACCTGTTGGATCTCCTTTTAACCACTTTACCCCCCCAGTGCTAAATTTCTCCGCCCCTCTGCGCACAGCTTCACCCCCAGGGACGGAGAAAGGCGCACTTGTTTGTTTACTGGCTGGGAGTGGGTGGGGAACTCGCGCGCACACTCCAGCCAGCCCGCACATCAAATGACTAATTGGACGTTAGGAACAGAAGCAGTCTTCATTCATAACATTGTAACATAAACAAACGTGCAGCGCGCGATCGCGTGCGTGCACACACACCCCGGCTCTGCAGTCCAATGATTGGTTATGGGGACCCTAGTCCCCAATAACCAATCATATTACATAAATACAGGAATGGAAGCAGCGCTGAAAGGTAAAAATCGCATTGGTGTTTCAGGGGTAAAACCCCTCAGTTGTGAAGTGGTTAAAGGGGGGTATGCTACTCTATCTCCCGCCACCAATCTATACAGTTCTATTTTATATTGGGTTTTACTAAGGACTACTACCCCCGCTCCCTTATCCGCTGGTCTCACGACTAGAGATGTCGCGAACCTCCGATTTTCGGTTCGCGAACCCTGTTCATGAACCTCCGCGGAAGGTTCGGTTCGCGGAAAAGTTCGCGAACCGCAATAGACTTCAATGGGGAGGCGAACTTGGAAAACTAGAAACACTTATGCTGGCCACAAAAGTGATGGAAAAGATGTTTCAAGGGGTCTAACACCTGGACCCCCAGGTGGCTGAGTGGGATACATGCCAAAGTCCCGGGGAAAAATCTGGATTTGACGCAAAGCAGCATTTTATGGGCAGAAATCACATTGAATGCTAAATTGCAGGCCTAAAGTGCTTTAAAACATCTTGCATGTGTTGTATATGTTACGGCCAGAACCCGAAGTTTGGCCACTTCTAGTTCTGGCCGGCCACTTCGGGTTCTGGCCGGCCAATTCGCGAAGTGCCCGCTGCGCTGCGGCCAATGTTAGAAACGGATCGTTTACTCTGATATGAATGTATCTTCTGGCCGCAGCGCAGCGGCCAAACGTATTAATTTGTTGCAATTTTAAGCCGGCGGCAATGTAACGATTCAAGCCGCCGGCTTTTTCATCTGCCTCATCTCTCTCCCTCTCTTTCTTATGGGCAGCCGGGCGGGGACACGCGTGTCCCTCCGGAGTCGTTCGTCGCGGCAGGGAAGCCTGCCGTTCTTGCAGAGCGGGTGCTGGCAGAAGCAATGTCTGCAGCCTCCCCGCTCTGCTGCCCCTGCTGCGACGAACGACTCCCGGGGGGACTCGCGTGTCCCCCCCCCCCCCCCCGCCGGCTGGCCATAGGAAAGAGAGGGAGAGAGATGAGGCAGATGAAAAAGCCGGCGGCTTGAATCGTTACATTGCCGCCGGCTTAAAATTGCAACAAATTAATACGTTTGGCCGCTGCGCTGCGGCCAGAAGATACATTCATATCAGAGTAAACGATCCGTTTCTAACATTGGCCGCAGCGCAGCGGGCACTTCGCGAATTGGCCGGCCAGAACCCGAAGTGGCCGGCCAGAACTAGAAGTGGCCAAACTTCGGGTTCTGGCCGTAACATATACATCAATCAGGTAGCGTAATTAGTGTACTGCTTCACACTGACACACCAAACTCACTGTGTAACGCACCGCAAACAGCTGTTTGTGTAGTGACGGCCGTGCTGGACTACTGCGCACCATGGCGAGGATTGCTCTTCCTCACTCAGTGATGTCTGGTTAGGTAATGTCTGTCTGCCTTATCAACTTTCGATGGTTCTTTCTCTACCATTGTTAAAGCTTACATCTATTTTTTTTACATTACATTTTCTACTTGCTGTTCAGTACCTGCAACGAGAATCTATTATGGAGGGCAAGTCTGCCATTGTGACCAAGGGTAATGGCGGGGGAACCCTTCCTGGTGTGATTCCGGTCCGGAGTTGTAGCCTAACAAACGGTCGGCTACCACCACACATCCATTGCAAGGAGGGCAGCAGGCATGTCCGCCCTGAGGTAGTGACCAAAAATAACAATACAGGACTCGGGAGGCCTTGCTGTTTTTGAAATGAATTGACTTGAAATCCTTTAACGAGAATCAGTTATGGAGGGCAAGTCTACCATTGTCACCACGGGTAATGGCCGGGGAATCAAGGTTCGATTCCGGTCCGAAGTGGGAGCCTGCTGAGACCCATGCTGTACCTGCCCTGACCGTGCTTTGCAGACCAGGCATCTGTGGTCAGATGGACCCTTGACCCAGCGGAAGACAAACCAAGTCGAAAGCATTTGCCAAGAATGTTTTATGGAGGGCAAGTTTGCCATTTTTTCAATTGTGTGAAACTGTAGATGGTACTATAGTCTCAGTACCATGGTGACTGACCACGGGTAATGGCCGGGGAATCCAGTTTCTATTGCGTTCCGGAGTTGGAGCCTAAGAAATGGCTACCACCACACATCCAGGCAAGGAAGGCAGCAGGCATGCCCGCCCCGAGGTAGTGACCAAAAATAACAATACAGGACTCAGGAGGACTTTTGAGGCCCTAATTGTAATGAATCAACTTTAAATCCTTTAACGGGAATCAGTTATGGAGGGCAAATGTGATGGTGCCTTCACCGCGATTCACCAGGTTGATCTCCGGCGAGAATCTGTTATGGAGGTCAAGTCTGCCATTGTGACCACTGACCATGGGTAATAGCGGGGGAACCCTTCCTGGTGTGATTCTGGTCCAGAGTTGTAGCCTAACAAACGGCTACCACCACACATCCAGGCAAGGAGGGCAGTGTAAGGAATTTTAAGCATAAGCATAAGTATATACACTGTCAGCAGCCATTTTGTCCCTTCTGCCGCCATCTTAGAATCCATGTATAATTTCTGACTAGCTAAGAGCTTGAAGATTGTATCTGTCATGCTACACTGCATTCTCACTTCTTCAATTCTGTTCTATCTTTGTCCATCTCTTCAACTTACAGGAAACTTTTATTGTGCCACTCTGACACCTGCAGAGATGTCATATGTTATGCTGGGAAAGTCCTCTCATTTAAATTAGTTATTATGAAGCCCTCTCGTGTATTATGTAAAGCATGTATTATGTAAATCGGCTGGAATTTCTATGTCTAGAGGATGTACAAAATTGTGTATAAATATAATGGTCAAAGAATATACATCTAATCTGTCTATCAGTCACAACCTGTGTGTGTGTCTCTTATTGTGGCTGACCAGATTCAAAACCAGTACTTGTAAAGAAATCACAAAGTATTATCTCAGTATTATTTCTAGGTCATTCCTGAAGGTCCAGTGGGTCTGAAAAGGTACATATCCTTTCAGTTGGGGATCTCGTACCGGGGTTTTTTCGAACACCTCACTTCTCCAGTTCATGTAAGTACTAATTATGTCTTTGTCTTGAAGACTATTTGTTACTTATGTGAATTGGTGTGGGTGTCGATGCAGGCAACTCAGGGTTTGAATAGTATTCAGACTTGGGGTCTAAAATTTTGATAGTATAGTTTTCAATATATAGACCTTAATTTGAAAAAAAAAAGGGAGAGGGATGACAGGTAACAAGGGACAGGTAACAGGTAATAGGTTGACTTTTGATAAGTCTAAATTTTCGGACTTTTTAGGTAAAAGTCTGAATGAAGTGGGTGTTAGATTTTTTGGGAAAATCTAATCTGTCTATCTGGGTTTGATCAACTCAGCAAATAGGCTTCTTTAGGGAAGAAGTTTATTTTCCTTTTGGTAAGGAATATAGGAATTTATAGGCCATAAGAGTTTAAGTATAAGGGTTTTGATAGGCACCATAGTACATACTGATTATGTGGGTTCAAATACTTTGTGATTTCTAAAATATGTTTGTCTGGTTGTCTGCTTATCTTATCTGTTGCATAGAAGTATAAGATAATTTGTTGGTTTTTGTTTTTCATTTGTGTGGAACTTCAAGTCCAAATCATTATGTAGAGTGATTTGGCTCCACTGTATTGTGTTTTTTACTAAATAATAGATTGGGTTTAAAGAGAATCCCTAGACTTGAATAATATATATAAGAATCCCTAGACTTCAATAATATATTTCTCTACTAATACAGTAACCTGAATAGATGGCCAAGAAAGTATATTATAAATTTGAATTGAGTGAAGAGGGCCAGAACATTGTTAAGTTAATTCCTGCCCCTACGCCTATGAGTTTTGAGTCATGTGTAGATTTTGTTATAAGAGTATCTGGAAAAAGATATTTAGTTCATCCCTGGGTAGAAAATATAGTGGAAGAGACAAGGGAAATGAATTTTAGTCCACAATTCCCCTTAATTGGTAGTAATAGTCTAATGCATATGGACTTAATTAAGGACTTATGTTTAAAGAGAAAAAAGGATTTGTCATATAATACTAACTGGGATTATCAATATATGTACCAAGGAGCGAAGAATTGGTTAGAATTTGCCCCGCATTATTATTACCGAACAGTTGACTAACAACGTGTGTTTATGTCCGTCTGGTTGCGCAAGCGATGGTATAAGATTCTTACTGTATTTCTGAAAGATGAGTAGTAAAATTAATATTGAAGACACTCATGAAATTCGGATGAGAACGGTCACTTATCAAAATCTACAGTATAAATTCTATGTACGTACAAACCTGGTTTCAGATGCCATATTCAATAAATATCTGTTTATACTGAGATCTGTACATTGACCGTCAGAAATTATCTGAATTATCCATGGGTCATTTAGTATAAACTTTTTTGTAGCAGAACATTTCCGAAATACAGTAATGTAATTATTTCCTATAAATTAGGATATAGTTATAAAAGAACATGTATCATAATGTATTCATATATATTGTGTACAACCTGACACATATGTGTGTAAAGTGGAAGATTGTATTGAGTGCATGCTTGTGATGTATGATAGAGAGGTGATAACCGCAGGGACGTAGAAATAGAGGGGGTACACTCCCCTACTTGCATCCCTGCCACTGTGTTTGTCTTTGACAAGTTTTGGCACGCTGTATCAATTGCCCTGTATAGAGTTCTGGGGGGGGGGGGGGGGGGGGCTGATGTAAAATCTACACCATGGCCTGCAGTTCCTTAGTTACGTCACTGGGCACCCGCTAAATTATATGTTGAAACTATGGGTATATCTGCCTCAATAAAATAGATTTTCTTCTTTCTCATTAGGACATTGCTTCTTTAAATTAGTTGTTAGCAAATAGTTAATTAAACAGATACACACTCCTATAGGTAATGATTTTTAGAGGTAATCTTGAAATAATCAGAAATACTTAAATTGTCGTATTAAATAGTGTTAGAATTCCCCTGTAAGTTTGAAAGGGTTAAAGATGAGGACACGTCATTCTTAAGTGATCTAATCTGCGCCCGCCAACATCTGTGTGGTGAGGAAGTAAAAAAGTTTATTACTTTTTAATCTAATGGGGTCTAACATTAAAACATTAGATTAATTAAGAAACATATATGTCCGTAGATGTGGAGAAATATCAGGTATTTCTGCATATATACGGATGTATTTTTTAGTGGCAGAGTCTGGAAAAACTAGGGTTAAATGTCATTTTTTAAAAGTGATTTTTTTTCTCTCTCTCTCTGAGGAAGCTATGCCACCAACAGTAAAATGAGGAAGTAACCCTACCAACTTAAACGTACTAGTTTTTTTTCCTGCTGAAGAAAAAGAAAGTGCATTCTGAATACGTAATGTGTAAGAATGTAATTTAATTGTCATACGTATCTAAACAACATCTTAGGTTTTTTTCTTAGTTAGATGTAGAGGTTAGTAAATAATGACCTAATAATTCTTGTCCCTATCTTTCCTTAAGTTTTTTGAGAATGATTTTTTTTTTCTGAAACTTAGTGTCCTTAGATTAAAATTGCCAACTGTCACCCCGGTCTATATGTATGCGAATGAAGTTTCTCATATTACAGAATAGATTTGTCTGTGGGTTTTTTTGGTGAGGAAACTGAGTGCCTAGGGGAAACCCATGCAGACACGAGGAGATCATGCGGACTCAGTGCAGATATTAACCAGACAGAGATTTGAGTAACATTGCAAAGCGAAAGCACTGGTTGCTGCACCACCGTGTTAGTATATTTTTTTGTGTAAAATGAATTGAGTTTTTAGTACAACTTAATAACATCATGGATATGATGACAAATTGTCCCTTAGACCCATAATATGTGTAATTAAAGTTAGAAATTGTATCACATTTATTTTAAAAGTAATAGTTAGTGGTGTTCATTTGAACAGAATTTCTATGGACTACTGAAATAACATTGTATTTCAGAGTCATATAGGATTCATATATTATATTCAGTGGTTCAATGCGGATCAATCCTAGACACATTGAGGAAAAACTTTTGCTCATACGTTGATAGGGAATGTTTTAAATAAAACTCCTAACAGATAGATATCAAAACACACCTACTTTTTGTTGAAATTCTGTCTCTGCAAAGTCTCTGGTAAAAAAAATCCTCCACGTATTGCTGGTCTGCTCCGCCAGTACAGGAAATGGGTCCTCATTATAAATAAATCTATCTCTCTTCGCCATACAGAGAGAAGAAAAAAAATGGTCCTCTAAAGCCACATTGTTAAAATAAAATACAACTGCCTACATTCTGGTCCAAATGATTCTAAAGTATCACTGTTACGGAGATTGTATTGTATCTGATCGTAGATTTGTACAACTATGAACGCAATTTTGAGATCCGTCAGCATGATTTGCATAAAAACACTGAATTTCCTGTATCTAAGTTTCTGTGAGTAGTATGCTGTCACTGCATAATACTTTAGCAGAAACACCATTTAAGGCTTCATACATGGGTCTAGGTCAATTTTTTGTTGTCATCTCCTGTATTTAATAAGGATATATGTTTTTTTAAGCCCAAAACCCTTAAAGTAGATTAAAATAAATCCTTACACTCAGCATAGGAAAATAAGTACATTTTTTTTATCCTTAGGAAAATAGCTTATTTTAGTGCTTGAACCTTTTTTTACAAACTGCAGAATCATTTGATGTTGGTATGACAATTATTTTACGGATTTTTCACTGTTCTGAAGACTCCAGAGAAAAAAAAAAAAAAAATACACTGTTTTATAGTGTACTGATTAGAAGCTTTACCTCTGACAGAATTGTAATTTCAGTTCTGCTTGATCTGTAGTTCAGTGTCTGTTTAGTAAGAAGGCCTTAGCCTAGTCTCTGTAGAGCTGTTCTTTTGTATGTGTGTCTATAGAAGTGTGTCTCGGGGACAACCATAGGTATAGTACCTTAAGCGCACTATAGGGAAAAGGACACTATAGATGTTCTTTGTATGTCTGTAGCTTTAAATCTAAAAGGGGACCCAACCCTATTACAGGGAGACAATACTGGCCACTGTTCCGCTGTACTGTGACCCTGCTCATATTAGCCTTTCACTAATTCTGACCAGACATTAAAATAACTTTAATGTATGGTCAAAGAGGGGAAAAGAGCCCGCCCTGCCCAGGCCTAGTGATCTGTGTCATGTCATTTCATGTAGTGGTGTAGTAAGAAGGGGTAGTGAGATATTGCCACCTAAGTTCTTTAAATACATCACTATTTAGGGTTTGGTATGATTGTGGAAGGTATGATGGAATGAGAGTGTGACTTGTAATGGAAGAATGGAAAAGTGGGAATTCATTATGGTGTAAAAATTCATTGGGAATTTATCCTCTCTGCCATGTATGGAGTCACATACTCGCACGGGTACAGCGACTCGACGACATGCGAACGGGGTATTGCGAGAGATCCGTTAGGATCATAGAAAAATCCGCTAAGTATGTTTTGAAGTTCATGGTGGAGAGTATGAATCATATTAGTATTACAAATACTAGGAAAAATAAATGATTTATTGGATTTTTGGGAAAAACATGATGCTCGCACATTTTTCTTTATTCTTTCAGAAACAACTTGTCAGACATCTATCCTGAGAAGGATAAGGGTTGACCACCTGACCAGAGCCATCCAGAAGTCATCCATCCAGAGGGAGTCTGGGGCTATCCTGAGTCTATCTTTAACAGAAGGATTTCTTACTGGATCCATTGTTTTGGGTGAAATAGTTCGACTAAGGCCTGAATCCCAAAAAGAGACTTTTTCATCAGTTCCATAGTTGCGTGTGTCATCTGTTGAAGAATGGAACAAGATCTGGATCTCAGACCCAGGAAGATTGTATGGATTGTGGGACATTCTTATGTGTATTGGGCTCGTAGGAAAGCTACTAATAGTGACTATGGGGAAAACCTTGGGTTATCTAAAAATAACTTCATGATCTATTGGTTCAGTATTAGAGGGATGATTTGGAATATGTTTTTTGGTAGGGTTACTTCTTTAATGCGGAAATTTCCTATGCCAGACATTCTTATTTGTCACTTGGGTGGGAACGACGTGGGTAAAGCTAACACTATTGATTTGTTACACCGCATGAAATATGATTTTATGCGCATTCATGAGATCATTCCCCAATGTGTGTTGGTTTTTTCTGAAATCATTCCCAGACGGGTGTGGATTTTTCCCCAAGATAGATTAAGGGCCATTAAGACATTCATTAATAGGGCATTATCTAGATCCCTGCCAGCTATAAGGGGTTTTTCTTACTGGCATAATAAGCTTGAGGGTTCCCGGCCTAACTTATTCCGCCCGGATAGGGTTCACTTGTCTGATCAAGGATTGGATATTTTCAATGCCGATCTTAGATCAATGATTGAATCAGCTGCTATGAGGGGTGGGTCACTATATTAAGGATATTATAGAAAGAGAGCTAGTTGTAAGTCACATTATGGGTTACTGCTTTCTGAATAAGTAACAGCCTTCATCTCTGCTATATCATTCTTTAAGTAAAAATTAGAATTAGGGTTTTTGTAAGTTAGATAATGGGTTGATATGTAATGAGCTGATATTTTTATCTCAATTACTAAATAAGGCCAAATGCTGAATAATCCAGGGATTTTTTCTGATTGCCATTTTGGAGTCGGGAAGGAATTTTCCCTTTATGGGGCTAATAAAACTATGCCTTATAAGGGTTTTTCGCCTTCCTCTGGATCAGCAGTGAAATGGGCCGGTGTGGTGCTTTTGTTTTTGGTTAAACTTTATGTACACACATCTTTCTTCAACCCGGATAACACAGAAAAATATATATATATCTACCTACATATGCATACGTGTTGCTACACATATAATTCAGCAGACCTGATCTCAGTGGGCAATTTTCAGGGAACAAGTTTCCTATTTTTTGGTACCTTGGTCTTTAGTAGATTCAAGTTGGCCATAGTTGTCTTGCTAAGCTTTGCTAGAGTGTTATATTTTGTCCTATCCTGACTATGAGTATAATTGCTGAGTGTCCATATGTGTGATTAGCATAGTCCGTCTAGTATGGTTAAATCTTTGAAAGAGTATCTATGGCTTCAGTTGCTATTAGTTACATCTTTTCTGCTTTGATTTGTAGGGTGTCTGTATAGATATTTACCATTACTGTGGTAAAAAAAGGTCAATTAGTTAACATTCCCTTCCCTTGTTAAATCAGAGTTGTATCTGTTTGTCTGAGCAAGCATAACAGACTTCGGTCGGTATGATTGGTGTGATGGACTACAAGTTCACAGCAACACAGTTGCCTTGAGCAACCGGATTGGTATATTTAATATGGGATAATTGGAAGGCCAGAGATGTTGATGGTCTCATGTAACCTTGTTCCCTAAGTCTCCTGCTGTGATCTGTGCATTCCTTCTCACAAATATGTCCTGTACTGAGGCCTGTAGCTATGTTTTGATTTGTTTGGTGAGTTCTGGCAGTACTCCTGTATTTCTGATCTCAGCCTCTGTACTCTGGGCATTAAGGCCTGAGTATGATTGTAGTTGGGTTAGTGTCCACCCCCTGGGTTAACAGGAGTGTGTGACTTTGAGTAAAGGATGCAGAGATAGCTTGGAGTACAGTGGCTGATGGAAGATGAGTGGTCTGCCATGCCTCACAAACGGTTTGTGAACTAAATTGTAGAGTCAAAACCACCCTCTCCCAAATATAGCCACCTTATGCCTGTGTTAGTTGCTATCATAAGGGTTTTTTTGATCTTGGCCTACCTAAGGCCTAGCATTTAGAAAAGCCTTTTTCTAGACAGGAGCAGATGGAAGTTTCTCTTGGAATAAGTGCTGATATAAGACAGTTTCTTCCTTGTATTGATCTGAGAGAAATATTCCTGCTGCAGGCTAAGTTATACACATGAGTGTACCCTCACATGCAGTATGCATAAGATTTTTGTTAGATTACATCAAGAAAGAGAAGTGCAGACAACTTTTCATGTTATGCCCATTATCTCATTGGAGGACTGTGACCAGAATTTTGCCCACTGATATGGTAGTTCTGTATAAGGCTAAATAAGTGACATTGATATGATTATCTTTTTTCATAAAATTAGATTGACATCCCCCAGGATACTAATCCTTGGGGGACGATACCAGCATAGTCTGTGTAGCCATTTTTCCTTTGGAAAATGTCTAAAAAGGAGGGAATTGTAAGGAATTTTAAGCATAAGCATAAGTATATACACTGTCAGCAGCCATTTTGTCCCTTCTGCCGCCATCTTAGAATCCATGTATAATTTCTGACTAGCTAAGAGCTTGAAGATTGTATCTGTCATGCTACACTGCATTCTCACTTCTTCAATTCTGTTCTATCTTTGTCCATCTCTTCAACTTACAGGAAACTTTTATTGTGCCACTCTGACACCTGCAGAGATGTCATATGTAGTGTTGGGCGAACAGTGTTCGCCACTGTTCGGGTTCTGCAGAACATCACCCTGTTCGGGTGATGTTCGAGTTCGGCCGAACACCTGACGGTGCTCGGCCAAACCGTTCGGCCACATGGCCGAACTAAGAGCGCATGGCCGAACGTTCCCCGAACGTTCGGCTAGCGCTGTGATTGGCCGAACGGGTCACGTGGTTCGGGCCCGAACGCGCTCTGATTGGCCGAACGGTCACGTGGTTCGGGTAAATAAATACCCGAACCACGTCATATCTCCGCCATTTGTCTGTGGGTTTAGCTTTGGGTAGGCAGGCAGGGTAGTTCGCTCTCCAGCCACGCTAGCCAGGGTCCCCCCCAGTCATTGTGTGTCGCTGCTGGGAACAGTAGTACACCGCTCGCTCAGCCACACTATATATAGCATTGTTTACTGCCACTGTGTACCTCGCTCAGCCACGCTATATATATAGCATTGTGTTTTCTGACACTCTGTGTACACGGCTTAGCCTGACTAATATAGCATTGTGTGTACTGCCACTGTGCACCTCGCTCAGCCACGCTATATATAGCATTGTGTGTACTGCCACTGTGCACCTCGCTCAGCCACGCTATATATAGCATTGTGTGTACTGCCACTGTGCACCTCGCTCAGCCACGCTATATATATAGCATTGTGTTTTCTGACACTCTGTGTACACGGCTTAGCCTGACTAATATAGCATTGTGTGTACTGCCACTGTGCACCTCGCTCAGCCACGCTATATATAGCATTGTGTGTACTGCCACTGTGCACCTCGCTCAGCCACGCTATATATAGCATTGTGTGTACTGCCACTGTGCACCTCGCTCAGCCACGCTATATATATAGCATTGTGTTTTCTGACAC
This sequence comes from Hyperolius riggenbachi, assembly GCF_040937935.1. Classification (NCBI taxonomy): domain Eukaryota; kingdom Metazoa; phylum Chordata; class Amphibia; order Anura; family Hyperoliidae; genus Hyperolius; species Hyperolius riggenbachi. The sequence continues at coordinate 169,069,234 of NC_090655.1, forward strand.
TCTGTGTACACGGCTTAGCCTGACTAATATAGCATTGTGTGTACTGCCACTGTGCACCTCGCTCAGCCACGCTATATATAGCATTGTGTGTACTGCCACTGTGCACCTCGCTCAGCCACGCTATATATAGCATTGTGTGTACTGCCACTGTGCACCTCGCTCAGCCACGCTATATATAGCATTGTGTTTTCTGACACTCTGTGTACACGGCTTAGCCTGACTAATATAGCATTGTGTGTACTGCCACTGTGCACCTCGCTCAGCCACGCTATATATAGCATTGTGTTTACTGCCACTCTGTGTACACCGCTCAGCCAGACTATATACCATTGATTACTGACACTCTGTGTACACCGCTCAGCCAGACTATATACCATTGTTTACTGACACTCTGTGTACACTGCTCAGCCAGACTATATACCATTGTTTACTACCACTCTGATTCTGCTGGGAACAGTAGTACACCGCTCGCTCAGCCAGACTATATAGCATTGTGTTTACTGCCACTCTGTGTACACCTCTCAGCCACACTATATAGCATTGCGTACTCTGCCAGTCAGTGTGTATATTGCTGGGATCAGTAATACTCCACTCACCGTCAACCACTATATGAGCTCAACATGAGTTCCCCAGAGACCTCCGCTGTGAGCAGCACTCCCAACAACAGCAACAGCCAACGCCCCACGCAAGCTATAACATCCACCCCAGCAGCCAGTGGTCAGCAGCAGCCCTCCCCGGAGGAGAACGTTGTGTCCATCGGTCCGTCGCCAGAGCGATTAATGAGGGCTGCCATTGAGGAGATGATGGGGCCTGATGTGGAGGAGGAGGTCTGGCTCAGGCCAGCATCCCAAGTTAATGTTGAGGACGATGAGGGGTCTGTGTCTGGCGATGTTGGGGTGGCAGAGGTGGTGGGTGGGTCAGACTCAGGAGAAGAGTTGTATGAAGAGGATGATGATCGGGACCATCTGTATGTGCCTCAGAGTCCGACCCCGGAAAACATGTTGTATCGTGTGTTTAGGTACTAAAATCTGCGTTCCCTCCCAGTAGTGTTAGGCGAACAGTGTTTGCCACTGTTCGGGTTCTGCAGAACATCACCCTGTTCGGGGTGACTATATAGCAGACTATATAGCATTGTGTTTAATGCCACTCTGTGTACACGGTTTAGCCACACTATATAGCATTGTGTTTACTTCCACTCTGTGTCTGCTGGGAACAGTAGTACACCGCTCACCCGCCACTGTATAGCATTGTGCTCTGTGTCGCTGCTGACAATAGTGGTACACCGCTCACCCACCACTGTATAGCATTTCTGTACTGCCACTGTACTGCTGCCAGTCAGCGTGTACTTTAAGGATAAGTGAAATGAGGAAGAAATCCGGTGAAAGAGGGAGGGGCAAGGGAAGAGGTGTTTCCCCTGACGGTTCACGTACAGGCCACAGGGGAGCACCCAAGAAAACCCACTCAATACCGCCCATGTTGTCCAGGACAACAACCCTCACAGATCCAAAAGAACAGGACCAGATAATTACTTGGATGACCTCTCAAGCGTCCAGCAGTGGGTTAAGCAGCACCAGCACATCACGCACGAGGTCCGAGTCCTCAGCCAGTTACAAGGAGCCAGTGGGCACAAAGCTGACACAACCGGCAGCGACACCACGCACACAACTGCCAGATAACCAGACGACGTTGGAGTGAGCTGCGCAGAGGTTGTTCTGGGGAGCTCTACTCCACGGCGGCGGCCCCCCACAATGACATATGACGTGTTTGAGGAGATGGAAGAGGAGGGTATGGACAATGTGGACATAGACCCAGATTTTGTTTGTGAACGAGAACATCGCCGTCGTAGCAGCAGCACAGATGAGTCTGTTGAGGAACCCACTGCTGCACGAGTTCGCCTTGTGCCACAAGGTAGGCGGCGCGCAATTTCAGGCACCGCAAGCATGGAAGTTCAAGTGAGAGGCAAAAGAGGCGCAAACAGAAATCGCCAGCAAGGCAGGTGCTCCAAAGTCTGGGCTTTCTTTGAAGACTGCACTGAGGATGTTACCATGGCGATTTGCAAGGTGTGCAAGACCCGCCTGAGCAGGGGGAAAAGTATTAACAACCTCTCCACCACCAGCATGAGCCGCCACATTCTATCCAAACATCCCACTCTGTGGGCAAACGCGGCAGGACAGGGTACCACCAGCAACACTGCCTCCCTTGGGTTCACCAGACTCACCACCAGACCCGCCTCAGCAGCAGCAGTAGCCCAGCCATTGCGTGGTTCACAACATTCACAAACATCAGACGATGCTGACACTGTCACTTTCGGGACTAGTGCTCTTGAGGTCTCCCAGTGTTCATCAAACACAACAACCAACAGCCCTTCGGTGTGCAGCCCTACGGTTGAGTTGTCTGTCTCTGAGATATTTGAGCGCAAGAGGAAATTGCCAGCAAATGACCCCCGGGCCGTGGCAGTAACAGCCAGCCAGCATAGCCAAGGTTCTGGCCTGCGAAATGCTGCCATATCGAGTGGTGGAGACAAACAGCTTCAAGGGCATGATGTCAGTGGCCATCCCACGTTACGTGGTTCCCAGCCGCTACCACTTTGCGCGCTCTGCAGTGCCTGAGTTGCATGAGCACGTGGTCAGCTAAATAACCCGAAGCTTGAAGAATGCCGTTGCCTGCAAGGTTCACCTCACCACTGAAACCTGGACGAGTGCGTTCGGCCAGGGTCGATACATCTCCCTTACCGCGCACTGGGTGAACCTTGTGGAGCCTGGCAGCGATTCCTCACCTGCTACGGCGCGGGTGTTGCCCACGCCGCAAACAGCTGCACCGCCGTCCCTCCCACTGGATAACAACAGCAGCACCTACCTCTCTGACTCCTTCTCCTCCAACGCATCTCAAAGCTGTACCTCATCCGGAAACGCTAACCCAGCAGCAGTAGGATCATGGAAGCAGTGCAGCACAGCTGTTGGCATGCGTCAGCAAGCGTTGCTGAAGCTGATCTGCCTTGGGGATAAGCAGCACACAGGGGAGGAAATTTGGAGGGGAATAAAGGAACAGACGGATTTGTGGCTGGCACCGCTGGACCTGAAACCGGGCATGAAGCTAGACACCTGGTACGAACTGGCAATGTACGCAATAGAGGTGCTGGCTTGCCCGGCAGCCAGCGTTATGTCGGAATGCTGTTTCAGTGCTGCCGGAGGCATCATCACAGATCGGCGTATCCGCCTCTCCACAGAAAATGCAGACCGTCTGACTCAAATTAAAATGAATCAATCCTGGATTGGAAACGACTACGCAACACTCCAGGACCCCAACCAAGTAACATGACCAATGAACATCTGGGATGGTTTAGCGTTTCCGGTCCCTGTTTTTTGAACCTCTCATCTGTATTACATTTATGACTGCATGGCGGCAAAAAGCATTGCTGCTATATCCGCACGCTTTTTGTCCTCATGCAAGGCCTGGGTTGTTGTGTCTCAAAAAGCATGGCCTTCTTCTCCTCCTGCGCCTGCTCCTGTTCCATCACGTGTGCTGCTGCTGATGGGTTAGCGTTGCCGCCCGGTCCCTGTTTATTGAACCTCTTATCTTTATTACATTTATGACTGCATGCATGGCGGTAAAAAGCATGCTATCCGCACGCTTTTTGTCCTCATGCAAGGCCTGAGTTGTTGTGTCTCACAAAGCGTGGCCTTCTCCTCCTGCGCCTCCTCCTGTTCCATCACGTGTGCTGCTGCTGCTGCTGCTGGGATAGCGTTGCCGGTCCCTGTTTATGGAACCTCTTATCTTTATTACATTTATGACTGCATGGCGGTACAAAGCATGCTATCCGCACGCTTTTTGTCCTCATGCAAGGCCTGGGTTGTTGTGTCTCACAAAGCGTGGCCTTCTCCTCCTGCGCCTCCTCCTGTTCCATCACGTCTGCTGCTGCTGGGTTAGCGTTGCCGCGTGGTCCCTGTTTATTGAACCACTTATCTTTATTACATTTATGACTGCATGGTGGTACAAAGCATGCTATCCGCACGCTTCTTGTCCTCATGCAAGGCCTGGGTTGTTGTGTCTCACAAAGCGTGGCCTTCTCCTCCTGCGCCTCCTCCTGTTCCATCACGTGTGCTGCTGCTGGGTTAGCGTTGCCGCGTGGTCCCTGTTTATTGAACCACTTATCTTTATTACATTTATGACTGCATGGTGGTACAAAGCATGCTATCCGCACGCTTCTTGTCCTCATGCAAGGCCTGGGTTGTTGTGTCTCACAAAGCGTGGCCTTCTCCTCCTGCGCCTCCTCCTGTTCCATCACGTGTGCTGCTGCTGGGTTAGCGTTGCCGCGTGGTCCCTGTTTATTGAACCACTTATCTTTATTACATTTATGACTGCATGGCGGTACAAAGCATGCTATCCGCACGCTTCTTGTCCTCATGCAAGGCCTGGGTTGTTGTGTCTCAAAGCGTGGCCTTCTCCTCCTGCGCCACCCTCCTCCTGTTCCATCACGTGTGCTGCTGCTGCTGGGTTAGCGTTACCGGTCCCTTTTCCTGGAACCTCTTATATGTATTACATTTATGACTGCATGCCGACAAAAAACATGTTACCTGTGCAAAGAAAACAGACATTTCCCGCATTTAAAAGACAGTTTTCCCTTTGAAACTTTAAAATCGATTTTCTCAAAAACTATAAGCTCTTTTTGCTAATTTTTTTTTCCTCTTGTACCCACTCCCAAGGTGCACATACCCTGTAAATTTGGGGTATGTAGCATGTAAGGAGGCTTTACAAACCACAAAAGTTCGGGTCCCCATTGACTTCCATTATGTTCGGAGTTCGGGTCGAACACCCGAACATCGCGGCCATGTTCGGCCTGTTCGGCCCGAACCCGAACATCTAGATGTTCGCCCAACACTAGTCATATGTTATGCTGGGAAAGTCCTCTCATTTAAATTAGTTATTATGAAGCCCTCTCGTGTATTATGTAAAGCATGTATTATGTAAAACGGCTGGAATTTCTATGTCTAGAGGATGTACAAAATTGTGTATAAATATAATGGTCAAAGAATATACATCTAATCTGTCTATCAGTCACAACCTGTGTGTGTGTCTCTTATTGTGGCTGACCAGATTCAAAACCAGTACTGGTAAAGAAATCACAAAGTATTATCTCAGTATTATTTCTAGGTCATTCCTGAAGGTCCAGTGGGTCTGAAAAGGTACATATCCTTTCAGGCAGCAGGCATGCCCGCCCCGAGGTAGTTACCAAAAATAACAATACAGGACTCAGGAGGACTTTTGAGGCCCTAATTGTAATGAATCAACTTTAAATCCTTTAATGGGAATCAGTTATGGAGGGCAAGTCTGCCATCCATTCAAGTGCAAGTTATGCACTGACTGCCAGGTATAATACAATGTGCAGTCACAGATGCAGTGAAGGGTATGCAGTGACTGCAAACAGCCATTTGTGTAGTGACGGCCGTGCTGGACTGGTGCGCACCATGATGAGAGTGCAGGTGATGGTGGCTTTACAGCCCATAGGGTCGCCCGGCTGATGTAGCTGAATGACAGAAAAGTGACTGTCCAGCTGACCAAATTTGGTCTGACTACAATGAAACAACGACCTTATTATCTTTGGTGTGCCACCCCCACCCGAGACACTCATATAGCCGGCGGCCATTGCTTCATTGTGATACGCAAGCCCCTACCTCACAGAACCGTACAGGTCAGGGAAGATTTACTAACATTTTCAGGTCCATCCCGATTTACCCAGCACCCTGACACCAAACATTAGGGGTAAGACCTCTGTGGTATCATCAGGGCACTTTCGAACTGCCTAACTGGCAGCCCTTTCCTTTAGAATTTTCTAAACATTTTTCAGTACCAGCGCCAGGCAAGGCCCGGCATGCTCTGTGCTCGCTACTTATCTGATGGATGGGCCCTTAGCACAGCTGGGTGCCTGGGACACTTCTGCTGAAGCTTCCTGCCATTTGGTAAAAGGAGAAAAAAAAACCTGTCTTTTAAAAGAAGGAATGTCATTCTGTTGCTGCAATGACTGGGCAAATCTAACCAAGAAGCGATCAGAAAATTGACTGCGCAAATCTTCCCGATCGCCTGCGTTTCTCATGGCTGTTCCATGACACAAGCCTGTGTGTAACTGACCCTATCCCACTGACTATAGGGCGTCCTGGGGGCTGAGTTTTATTTATGTGCATTTTTGGGACCTGGTATATAATCGGAATTCTAGGTGTATCAGGCACAATATATTTAAATTCTTCATCTGTTATGAATCCCCTATCCATACCCTCCCTGAGTATTTCCCTCAGCTCAGCCAGATACTTACCTGTTGGATCTCCTTTTAACCACTTTACCCCCCCAGTGCTAAATTTCTCCGCCCCTCTGCGCACAGCTTCACCCCCAGGGACGGAGAAAGGCGCACTTGTTTGTTTACTGGCTGGGAGTGGGTGGGGAACTCGCGCGCACACTCCAGCCAGCCCGCACATCAAATGACTAATTGGACGTTAGGAACAAGGGTTCCTAAATCCAATTAGGCTCGCCGATTGCGAATAGAATGAAGACTGCTTCAAACAGAAGCAGTCTTCATTCATAACATTGTAACATAACCAAACGTGCAGTGCGCGATCGCGTGCGTGCACACACACCCCGGCTCTGCAGTCCAATGATTGGTTATGGGGACCCTAGTCCCCAATAACCAATCATATTACATAAATACAGGAATGGAAGCAGCGCTGAAAGGTAAAAATCGCATTGGTGTTTCAGGGGTAAAACCCCTCAGTTGTGAAGTGGTTAAAGGGGGGTATGCTACTCTATCTCCCGCCACCAATCTATACAGTTCTATTTTATATTGGGTTTTACTAAGGACTACTACCCCCGCTCCCTTATCCGCTGGTCTCACGACTAGAGATGTCGCGAACCTCCGATTTTCGGTTCGCGAACCCTGTTCATGAACCTCCGCGGAAGGTTCGGTTCGCGGAAAAGTTCGCGAACCGCAATAGACTTCAATGGGGAGGCGAACTTGGAAAACTAGAAACACTTATGCTGGCCACAAAAGTGATGGAAAAGATGTTTCAAGGGGTCTAACACCTGGACCCCCAGGTGGCTGAGTGGGATACATGCCAAAGTCCCGGGGAAAAATCTGGATTTGACGCAAAGCAGCATTTTATGGGCAGAAATCACATTGAATGCTAAATTGCAGGTCTAAAGTGCTTTAAAACATCTTGCATGTGTTGTATACATCAATCAGGTAGCGTAATTAGTGTACTGCTTCACACTGACACACCAAACTCACTGTGTAACGCACCGCAAACAGCTGTTTGTGTAGTGACGGCCGTGCTGGACTACTGCGCACCATGGCGAGGATTGCTCTTCCTCACTCAGTGATGTCTGGTTAGGTAATGTCTGTCTGCCTTATCAACTTTCGATGGTTCTTTCTCTACCATTGTTAAAGCTTACATCTATTTTTTTTTTACATTACATTTTCTACTTGCTGTTCAGTACCTGCAACGAGAATCTATTATGGAGGGCAAGTCTGCCATTGTGACCAAGGGTAATGGCGGGGGAACCCTTCCTGGTGTGATTCCGGTCCGGAGTTGTAGCCTAACAAACGGTCGGCTACCACCACACATCCATTGCAAGGAGGGCAGCAGGCATGTCCGCCCTGAGGTAGTGACCAAAAATAACAATACAGGACTCGGGAGGCCTTGCTGTTTTTGAAATGAATTGACTTGAAATCCTTTAACGAGAATCAGTTATGGAGGGCAAGTCTACCATTGTCACCACGGGTAATGGCCGGGGAATCAAGGTTCGATTCCGGTCCGAAGTGGGAGCCTGCTGAGACCCATGCTGTACCTGCCCTGACCGTGCTTTGCAGACCAGGCATCTGTGGTCAGATGGACCCTTGACCCAGCGGAAGACAAACCAAGTCGAAAGCATTTGCCAAGAATGTTTTATGGAGGGCAAGTTTGCCATTTTTTCAATTGTGTGAAACTGTAGATGGTACTATAGTCTCAGTACCATGGTGACTGACCACGGGTAATGGCCGGGGAATCCAGTTTCTATTGCGTTCCGGAGTTGGAGCCTAAGAAATGGCTACCACCACACATCCAGGCAAGGAAGGCAGCAGGCATGCCCGCCCCGAGGTAGTGACCAAAAATAACAATACAGGACTCAGGAGGACTTTTGAGGCCCTAATTGTAATGAATCAACTTTAAATCCTTTAACGGGAATCAGTTATGGAGGGCAAATGTGATGGTGCCTTCACCGCGATTCACCAGGTTGATCTCCGGCGAGAATCTGTTATGGAGGTCAAGTCTGCCATTGTGACCACTGACCATGGGTAATAGCGGGGGAACCCTTCCTGGTGTGATTCTGGTCCAGAGTTGTAGCCTAACAAACGGCTACCACCACACATCCAGGCAAGGAGGGCAGCAGGCATGCCCGCCACGAGGTAGTTACCAAAAATAACAATACAGGACTCAGGAGGACTTTTGAGGCCCTAATTGTAATGAATCAACTTTAAATCCTTTAATGGGAATCAGTTATGGACGGCAAGTCTGCCATCCATTCAAGTGCAAGTTATGCACTGACTGCCAGGTATAATACAATGTGCAGTCACAGATGCAGTGAAGGGTATGCAGTGACTGCAAACAGCCATTTGTGTAGTGACGGCCGTGCTGGACTGGTGCGCACCATGATGAGAGTGCAGGTGATGGTGGCTTTACAGCCCATATGGTCGCCCGGCTGATGTAGCTGAATGACAGAACAGTGACTGTCCAGCTGACCAAATTTGGTCTGACTACAATGAAACAACGACCTTATTATCTTTGGTGTGCCACCCCCACCCGAGACACTCATATAGCCGGCGGCCATTGCTTCATTGTGATACGCAAGCCCCTTCACTGCGGCAAGGTAATGATCACGAAGGGGGATGGGCACATGTGCATGCCTTTTTGTTTTTTTGTTGCAGCCGCCTGCAGTGCAGCCAGAAAAATTAGGCAGGCATGTACACCCACCAGAAAAATTAGTATAGCAGCCGCTGCTAGCAGCGGCCTTAAAAATTCTGGAATCTGCCTAGAGTCCTGGACTCTGTTGGTGGTGGCGGAGAAGGCAGTCAAGCGGCCTGCAGGCAGAGATGCTGTGTGTGGGGACTGACTTAGTCTTCGGTCGTGCAGTAGCCCTCCGGGATCCATGCCTCATTCATTTTGATAAAGGTGAGGTACTGAACACTGTTGTGACTTAAGCGACTTCTCTTCTCAGTGACAATGCCTCCAGCTGCACTGAAGGTCCTTTCTGACAGGACGCTTGCGGCAGGGCAAGAGAGAAGTTGGATGGCAAATTGGGACAGCTCTGGCCACAGGTCAAACCTGCGCACCCAGTAGACCTAGGGTTCATCGTCGCTGCTCGCAGTGTCTACATCCACAGTTAAGGCCAGGTAGTTGGCTACCTGCCGGTCTAGGCGTTGGTGGAGGGTGGATCCGGAAGGGCTACGGCGAGGCGTTGGACTAAAGAATGTCCGCATGTCTGACATCACCCCAAGATCGCTGGAGCGTCCTGTCCTTGCCTGCGTGGACTTGGAAGGAGGAGGATTACTGCCAGTGGTACCTTTATTGTGTTGTACTGTCACATCACCCTTAAAAGCATTGTACAGCACCATTGCCAGCTTGTTCTGCAAGTGCTGCATCCTTTCCGCCTTAAGTTGAGTTGGTAAAAGGTCCGCCACTTTGTGCCTGTACAGAGGGTCTAGTAGCGTGGCCACCCAGTACAGGTCATTCCCCTTGAGTTTTTTGATACGGGGGTCCCTCAACAGGCTGGACAACATGAAAGAGGCCATCTGCACAAAGTTGGATCCAGACGTACTATCCATCTTCTCTTGCTCTTCCTCAGTGACGTCACGCAAGTCCTCTTCCTCCCCCCAGCCACGAACAATACCGCGGGAATGTGGAGCAGCAGAAGCCCCCTGTGACAGCTGCTGCAGTTGTTCTTCTGCCGCCGCCTCTTCCTCCTCCACAGAAACGCCTTCCTCATCCTCATCCGAGTCTGACTCCTCTCCTTCCCCACACGACTCCTCCTCTTCCTCCTCCTCCCCTCTCTGTGCTGCCGCAGGTGTCGAGGAAACATCTGGTTCGGGTGAAAATCGTTCCTGCGACTCCTCCTGCCATAACTGTTCCTGTTCACGCTCCTCCACAGCTTCATCCACCACTCGACGGACGGCACGCTCCAGGAAGTAAGCGTAGGGGATCAAATCGCTGACGGTGCCTTCAGCGCGACTCACCAGGTTGGTCACCTCCTCAAACGGCTTCATGGTCCTGCATGCATTTCACATCAGTGTCCAGTTGTTGGGTCACAACATCCCCATCTTCCCAGATTGTGTCCTTCTACTGTAATTATACAGGTACTGAGTGACGGCTTTCTCCTGGGCTAGCAGGTGAGAGAACATGAGCAGGGTGGAATTGCAGCGAGTTGAGCTATCGCAAATGAGGCGTCTTACCGGCAAGTTGTTTCTCCGCTGAATGTCCGCAAAGCGTGCCATGGCCGTGTAAGACCACCTGAAATGCCCACACAACTTCCTGGCCTGCTTCAGGACGTCCTCTAAGCCTGGGTACTTTGACACAAATCTTTGCATGACCAGATTCAGCACATGTGCCATGCAGGGTACATGTGTCAGTTTTCCCAGATTCAACGCGGAAAGGAGATCGCTGCCATTGTCACACACCACATTGCCGATCTCCAGCTGGTGCGGGGTCAGCCATTGCTCCACCTGTTTGTTAAGAGCAGCCAGGAGAGCTGGTCCAGTGTGACTCTGAGCTTTGAGGCAAGACATGTCTAAAATGGCATGACACCGTCGTACCTCGCATGCAGCGTAGGCTCTGGGGAGATGGGGCTATGTAGCTGGAGAGGAGGAGATGGCAGCACCGCTAGAGTTGAACTGCCACTCAGCCAAGGAGGAGGAGGAGGATGACAGCGAAGAGGATGTAGCAGGAGGAGAAGGAGAGGAGGTGGCAGGAGGCCTGCCTGCAAGACGTGGAGGTGTCACAAGTTGGTCTGCTGCGCAGCCATGTAATCCCTGCTTGCCATCGGTCACCAAGTTGACCCAATGGGCTGTGTGTGTAATGTAGCGGCCCTGCCCGTGCTTGGCAGACCAGGAATCCATGGTCAGGTGGACCCTTGACCCAACGCTCTTCGCAAGAGATGGCACCACTTGCCTCTAAACTGCACAGTACAGTTTGGGTATGGCCTTTTGTGAAAAATAATTGCGGCCTAGTATCTTCCACTGCGGTGTCCCAATGGCCACAAATTTATGGAAAGCCTCTGACTCCACCAGCTTGTATGGTAATAGCTGGTGAGCTAATAGTTCCGCCACGCCAGCTGTCAGACGTCAGGCAAGAGGGTTACTGGCAGAAATGGGCTTCGTCTGCTCAAAGACTTCCTTCACGGACACCTGGCTACTGCTGTGGGCAGAGGAGCAAGAACCGCTCAAGGGCAGAGGCCGTGTGGAGGAGGGTGGCTGTGAAAGTGCAAGGGAGAAAGCGGATGAAGAAGATGCACCTAAAGGAGGAAGAGGAGAAGGAGGGTGGCTTGTCTTTTGGGTGCTGCTTTTCCTCAGGTGTTCTTCCCATTTCTGTTTGTGCCTTTTCTCCAGGTGCCTTCATAAGGCACTTGTCCCGACGTGAATTTTTGGAGGCAGAGAGAACAGATGGCTTTGCTCCGATCTGAGGTACACATGTTAAAAAATTTCCAAACCGCTGAGCCGCCCCTGGGGAGATGGCACTACGGTGGCATCAGCAGCTGACCTTGAAGGGCATGTTGGCTGCCTGTCCATAGCTGTCGATACATGGTGCCGGACACTGCCCCCAGCTGTTTCTTAAGATGAGCTCCCTCTGCTTCTTTCATGGACACTTCTCCTCCTACTCCTCTCTGGCTCCCCCTCTGAACTGTCCCCCTGGTCATCTCCTCTATTGGGAACATACGTGGCATCCGTATAATCGTTGTCATAATCCTTCTGCCCAGCTTCGCTTTCCTCAGACACCTCCACAACTGCACCAACATCAGGTGCTTCATCATCCCCCTCCTCACACGTTACATCCATACTATCGCCACCTAACTCAGACGTATGAGGTGGGGTAACCTCATCTTGTTGTAGCAGTATTGGCTGTGAATCAGTGCTTTCAACACCAAATAACTCCTGTGAAGTGTCAAATGCAGTGGATGTGGTGCTGGTTGTAGCGCTGGTGGCTGCGGGAGATGAGGTGTTCTGTGTTAAATACTCAAGCACGTCCTCACAATTTTGGGAAGTGATGGCACGTGCCTTCTTCTGAGCACTGTACTTTGGGCCAGGTCCACACGAAATCACAGCAACACCACCTCGCACAGACCTGCCTGTGCCAGGTGGTTTTCCTCTGGGTCTGCCTCCACCTCTTCCTCTACCTGGTTTGTCCATTTTGTCCATCTCGGGGGGATGATAGGTATATGCAGTGAGGTGGGTTCACTCAACCCAAAGGTAGTTATATGCAGTGAGGTTAGTTCACTCAACACAAAGGTAGTTATATGCAGAGAGGTAAGTTCACTGAACACAAAAGGTAGTTATATGCAGTGAGGTGAGTTCACTCAACACAACAGCTGGTTATATGCAGAGAGGTGAGTTCACTCAACAAAGGTAGTTATATGCAGTGAGGTGAGTTCACTCAACAAAGGTAGTTATATGCAGTGAGGTGAGTTAACTCAACACAAAGGTAGTTATATGCAGTGAGGTGAGTTCACTCAACAAAGGTAGTTATGTGCAGTGAGGTGAGTTCACTGAACACAAAAGGTAGTTATATGCACTGAGGTGAGTTCACTCAACACAAAGGTAGTTATATGCAGAGAGGTGAGTTCACTCAACACAACAGGTAGTTATGTGCAGTGAGGTGAGTTCACTGAACACAAAAGGTAGTTATATGCACTGAAGTGAGTTCACTCAACACAAAAGGTAGTTATATGCAGAGAGGTGAGTCCACTCAACACAACAGCTAGTTATATGCAGAGAGGTGAGTTCACTCAACAAAGGTAGTTATATGCAGTGAGGTGAGTTCACTCAACAAAGGTAGTTATATGCAGTGAGGTGAGTTCACTCAACAAAGGTAGTTATATGCAGTGAGGTGAGTTCACTCAACAAAGGTAGTTATATGCAGTGAGGTGAGTTCACTCAACACAAAGGTAGTTATATGCAGAGAGGTGAGTTCACTCAACACAACAGATAGTTATATGCAGTGAGCTGGGTTCACTCAACACAACAGGTAGTTATATGCAATAAGGTGGGTTCACTCAACACAACAGGTAGTTAGATGCAGTTAGCTGGGTTCACTCAACTTAACAGGTAGTTAGATGCAGTGAGCTGGGTTCACTGAACACAAAAGGTAGTTATATGCACTGAGGTGAGTTCACGCAACACAAAGGTAGTTATATGCAGTAAGGTGAGTTCACTGAACACAAAAGATAGTTATATGCAGTGAGGTGAGTTCACTCAATACAAAGGTAGTTATATGCAGTGAGGTGAGTTCACTCAACACAAAGGTAGTTATATGCAGAGAGGTGAGTTCACTCAACACAACAGCTAGTTATATGCAGAGAGGTGAGTTCACTCAAAAAAGGTAGTTATGTGCAGTGAGGTGAGTTCACTCAACACAAAGGTAGTTATATGCAGTGAGGTGAGTTCACTTAACAAAGGTAGTTATATGCAGTGAGGTGACTTCACCCAACAAAGGTAGTTATATGCAGTGAGGTGAGTTCACTCAACACAACAGCTAGTTATATGCAGAGAGGGGAGTTCACTCAGCACAACAGCTAGTTATATGCAGAGAGGTGAGTTCACTCAACAAAGGTAGTTATGTGCAGTGAGGTGAGTTCACTCAACACAAAGGTAGTTATATGCAGTGAGGTGAGTTCACTCAACAAAGGTAGTTATATACAGTGAGGTGACTTCACCCAACAAAGGTAGTTATATGCAGTGAGGTGAGTTCACTGAACACAACAGCTAGTTATATGCAGAGAGGTGAGTTCACTCAACAAAGGTAGTTATATGCAGAGAGGTGAGTTCACTGAACACAACAGCTAGTTATATGCAGTGAGGTGAGTTCACTCAACACAACAGCTAGTTACATGCAGAGAGGGGAGTTCACTCAGCACAACAGCTAGTTATATGCAGTGAGGTGAGTTCACTCAACACAAAGGTAGTCATTTGCAGTGAGGTGAGTTCACTCAACAAAGGTAGTTATATGCAGAGAGGTGAGTTCACTCAACACAACAGATAGTTATATGCAGTGAGCTGGGTTTACTCAACACAACAGGTAGTTAGATGCAGAGAGGTGAGTTCACTCAACACAACAGGTAGTTAGATGCAGTGAGAAGGGTTCACTGACACAAAAGGTAGTTATATGCACTGAGGTGAGTTCACGCAACACAAAGGTAGTTATATGCAGTAAGGTGAGTTCACTGAACTCAAAAGATAGTTATATGCAGTGAGGTGAGTTCACTCAACACAAAGGTAGTTATATGCAGAGAGGTGAGTTCACTCAACACAACAGCTAGTTATATGCAGAGAGGTGAGTTCACTCAACAAAGGTAGTTATGTGCAGTGAGGTGAGTTCACTCAACACAAAGGTAGTTATATGCAGTGAGGTGAGTTCACTCAACAAAGGTAGTTATATACAGTGAGGTGACTTCACCCAACAAAGGTAGTTATATGCAGTAAAGTGAGTTCACTGAACACAACAGCTAGTTATATGCAGAGAGGTGAGTTCACTGAACACAAAAAGGTAGTTATATGCAGTGAGGTGAGTTCACTAAACACAAAGGTAGTTAAAAGCAGTGAGGTGAGTTCACTCAATACAAAGGTAGTTATATGCAGTTAGGTGAGTTCACTGAACACAACAGGTAGTTATATGCAGTGAGGTGAGTTCACTCAACACAAAGGTAGTTATATGCAGTGAGGTGAGTTCACTCAACACAAAGGTAGTTATATACAGAGAGGTGAGTTCACTCAACAAAGGTAGTTATATGCAGAGAGGTGAGTTCACTGAACAGAAAAAGGTAGTTATATGCAGTGAGGTGAGTTCACTAAACACAAAGGTAGTTATATGCAGTGAGGTGAGTTCACTCAATACAAAGGTAGTTATATGCAGTGAGGTGAGTTCACTCAACACAAAGGTAGTTATATGCAGAGAGGTGAGTTCACTCAACACAACAGCTAGGTATATGCAGAGAGGTGAGTTCACTCAACAAAGGTAGTTATGTGCAGTGAGGTGAGTTCACTCAACACAAAGGTAGTTATGTGCAGAGAGGTGAGTTCACTCAAGAAAGGTAGCTATATGCAGTGAGGTGAGTTCACTGAACACAAAAGGTAGTTATATGCAGTGAGGTGAGTTCACTGAACACAAAAGGTAGTTATATGCAGTTAGGTGAGTTCACTGAACACAACAGGTAGTTATATGCAGTGAGGTGAGTTCACTCAACACAAAGGTAGTTATATGCAGAGAGGTGAGTTCTCTCAACAAAGGTAGTTATATACAGAGAGGTGAGTTCACTCAACAAAGGTAGTTATATGCAGTGAGGTGAGTTCACTCAACACAAAGGTAGTTATATACAGAGAGGTGAGTTCACTCAACAAAGGTAGTTATATGCAGAGAGGTGAGTTCACTGAACACAAAAAGGTAGTTATATGCAGTGAGGTGAGTTCACTAAACACAAAGGTAGTTATATGCAGTGAGGTGAGTTCACTCCATACAAAGGTAGTTATATGCAGTGAGGTGAGTTCACTCAACACAAAGGTAGTTATATGCAGAGAGGTGAGTTCACTCAACAAATGTAGTTATATGCAAAGTGGTGAGTTCACTGAACACAAAAGGTAGTTATATGCAGTTAGGTGAGTTCACTGAACACAAAAGGTAGTTATATGGAGTGAGGTGAGTTCACTCAACACAAAGGTAGTTATATACAGAGAGGTGAGTTCACTCAACAAAGGTAGTTATATGCAGTGAGGTGAGTTCACTTAACAAAGGTAGTTATATGCACTGAGGTGAGTTCAGTCAACACACTCTCAACACAAAGGTAATTATATGCAGAGAGGTGAGTTCATTCAACAAAGGTAGTTATATGTAGTGAGGTGAGTTCACTGAACACAAAAGGAAGTTATATGCACTGAGGTGAGTTCACTCAACACAAAGGTAGTTATATGCAGAGAGGTGAGTTCACTCAACACACCAGCTAGTTATGTGCAGAGAGGGGGGTTCACTCAACAAAGGTAGTTATATGCAGTGAGGTGAGTTCACTCAACACAAAGGTAGTTATATGCAGTGAGGTAAGTTCACTCAACAAAGGTAGTTATATGAAGTGAGGTGAGTTCACTCAACAAAGGTAGTTATATGCAGAGAGGTGAGTTCACTGAACACAAAAAGGTAGTTATATGCAGTGAGGTGAGTTCACTAAACACAAAGGTGGTTATATGCAGTGAGGTGAGTTCACTCAATACAAAGGTAGTTATATGCAGTGAGGTGAGTTCACTCAATACAAAGGTAGTTATATGCAGTGAGGTGAGTTCACTCAACACAAAGGTAGTTATATGCAGAGAGGTGAGTTCACTCAACAAAGGTAGCTATATGCAGTGAGGTGAGTTCACTGAACACAAAATGTAGTTATATGCAGTGAGGTGAGTTCACTGAACACAAAAGGTAGTTATATGCAGTGAGGTGAGTTCACTCAACACAAAGGCAGTTATTTGCAGAGAGGTGAGTTCACTCAACAAATGTAGTTATGTACAGAGAGGTGAGTTCACTCAACAAAGGTAGCTATATGCAGTGAGGTGAGTTCACTGAACACAAAATGTAGTTATATGCAGTGAGGTGAGTTCACTGAACACAAAAGGTAGTTATATGCAGTGAGGTGAGTTCACTCAACACAAAGGTAGTTATATGCAGAGAGGTGAGTTCACTCAACAAAGGTAGCTATATGCAGTGAGGTGAATTCACGGAACACAATATGCAGTTAGGTGAGTTCACTGAACACAAAAGGTAGTAATATGCAGTAAGGTGAGTTCACTCAACACAAAGGTAGTTATATCCAGAGAGGTGAGTTCACTCAACAAAGGTAGTTATGTACAGAGAGGTGAGTTCACTCAACAAAGGTAGTTATATGCAGAGAGGTGAGTTCTCTCAACAAAGGTAGTTATATACAGAGAGGTGAGTTCACTCAACAAAGGTAGTTATATGTTGTGAGGTGAGTTCACTCAACAAAGGTAGTTATATGCAGAGAGGTGAGTTCTCTCAACAAAGGTAGTTATATACAGAGTGGTGAGTTCACTCAACAAAGGTAGTTATATGCAGAGAGGTGAGTTCACTGAACACAAAAAGGTAGTTATATGCAGTGAGGTGAGTTCACTAAACACAAAGGTAGTTATATGCAGTGAGGTGAGTTCACTCAATACAAAGGTAGTTATATGCAGTGAGGTGAGTTCACTCAACACAAAGGTAGTTATATGCAGAGAGGTGAGTTCACTCAACAAATGTAGTTATATGCAGTGAGGTGAGTTCACTGAACACAAAAGGTAGTTATATGCAGTTAGGTGAGTTTACTGAACACAAAAGGTAGTTATATGCAGTGAGGTGAGTTCACTCAACACAAAGGTAGTTATATACAGAGAGGTGAGTTCACTCAACAAAGGTAGTTATATGCAGAGAGGTGAGTTCACTGAACACAAAAGGTAGTTATATGCAGTGAGGTGAGTTCACTCAACACAACAGCTAGTTATATGCAGAGAGGTGAGTTAACTCAACAAAGGTAGTTATATGCAGTGAGGTGAGTTCACTCAACAAAGGTAGTTATATGCAGTGAGGTGAGTTCACTCAACACAAAAGGTAGTTATATGCACTGAGGTGAGTTCACTCAACACAAAGGTAGTTATATGCAGAGAGGTGAGTTCACTCAACAAATGTAGTTATGTGCAGTGAGGTGAGTTTACTGCACACAAAAGGTAGTTATATGCACTGAGGTGAGTTCACTCAACACAAAAGGTAGTTATATGCAGAGAGGTGAGTCCACTCAACACAACAGCTAGTTATATGCAGAGAGGTGAGTTCACTCAACAAAGGTAGTTATATGCAGTGAGGTGAGTTCACTCAACAAAGGTAGTTATATGCAGTGAGGTGAGTTCACTCAACAAAGGTAGTTATATGCAGTGAGGTGAGTTCACTCAACAAAGGTAGTTATATGCAGTGAGGTGAGTTCACTGAACACAAAAGATAGTTATATGCAGAGAGGTGAGTTCACTCAACACAACAGATAGTTATATGCAGTGAGCTGGGTTCACTCAGCACAACAGGTAGTTATATGCAATGAGGTGGGTTCACTCAACACAACAGGTAGTTAGATGCAGTTAGCTGGGTTCACTCAACTTAACAGGTAGTTAGATGCAGTGAGCTGGGTTCACTGAACACAAAAGGTAGTTATATGCACTGAGGTGAGTTCATGCAACACAAAGGTAGTTATATGCAGTAAGGTGAGTTCACTGAACACAAAAAATAGTTATATGCAGTGAGGTGAGTTCACTCAACACAAAGGTAGTTATATGCAGAGAGGTGAGTTCACTGAACACAAAAAGGTAGTTATATGCAGTGAGGTGAGTTCACTCAATACAAAGGTAGTTATATGCAGTGAGGTGAGTTCACTCAACACAAAGGTAGTTATATGCAGAGAGATGAGTTCACTCAACAAAGGTAGTTATATGCAGAGAGGTGAGTTCACTGAACACAAAAAGGTAGTTATATGCAGTGAGGTGAGTTCACTAAACACAAAGGTAGTTATATGCAGAGAGGTGAGTTCACTCAACACAACAGCTAGTTATATGCAGAGAGGTGAGTTCAATCAACAAAGGTATTTATGTGCAGTGAGGTGAGTTCACTCAACACAAAGGTAGTTATATGCAGTGAGGTGAGTTCACTCAACAAAGGTAGTTATATGCAGTGAGGTGACTTCACCCAACAAAGGTAGTTATATGCAGTGAGGTGAGTTCACTGAACACAACAGCTAGTTATATGCAGTGAGGTGAGTTCACTCAACACAACAGCTAGTTACATGCAGAGAGGGGAGTTCACTCAGCACAACAGCTAGTTATATGCAGTGAGGTGAGTTCACTCAACACAAAGGTAGTCATATGCAGTGAGGTGAGTTCACTCAACAAAGGTAGTTATATGCAGAGAGGTGAGTTCACTCAACAAAGGTAGTTATATGCAGAGAGGTGAGGTTCACTCAACACAACAGATAGTTATATGCAGTGAGCTGGGTTCACTCAACACAACAGGTAGTTATATGCAATGAGGTGGGTTCACTCAACACAACAGGTAGTTAGATGCAGTTATCTGGGTTCACTCAACACAACAGGTAGTTAGATGCAGTGAGAAGGGATCACTGAACACAAAAGGTAGTTATATGCACAGAGGTGAGTTCACGCAACACAAAGGTAGTTATATGCAGTAAGAAGAGTTCACTGAACACAAAAGATAGTTATATGCAGTGAGGTGAGTTCACTCAACACAAAGGTAGTTATATGCAGAGAGGTGAGTTCACTCAACACAACAGCTAGTTATATGCAGAGAGGTGAGTTCACTCAACAAAGGTAGTTATGTGCAGTGAGGTGAGTTCACTCAACACAAAGGTAGTTATATGCAGTGAGGTGAGTTCACTCAACAAAGGTAGTTATATACAGTGAGGTGACTTCACCCAACAAAGGTAGTTATATGCAGTGAGGTGAGTTCACTGAACACAACAGCTAGTTATATGCAGAGAGGTGAGTTCACTCAACAAAGGTAGTTATATGCAGTGAGGTGAGTTCACTAAACACAAAGGTAGTTAAAAGCAGTGAGGTGAGTTCACTCAATACAAAGGTAGTTATATGCAGTGAGGTGAGTTCACTCAACACAAAGGTAGTTATATGCAGAGAGGTGAGTTCACTCAACACAACAGCTAGTTATATGCAGAGAGGTGAGTTCACTCAACAAAGGTAGTTATGTGCAGTGAGGTGAGTTCACTCAACACAAAGGTAGTTATGTGCAGAGAGGTGATTTCACTCAAGAAAGGTAGCTATATGCAGTGAGGTGAGTTCACTGAACACAAAAGGTAGTTATATGCAGTTAGGTGAGTTCACTGAACACAAAAGGTAGTTATATGCAGTGAGGTGAGTTCTCTCAACAAAGGTAGTTATATAAAGAGAGGTGAGTTCACTCAACAAATGTAGTTATATGGAGTGAGGTGAGTTCACTCAACACAAAGGTAGTTATATACAGAGTGGTGAGTTCACTCAACAAAGGTAGTTATATGCAGAGAGGTGAGTTCACTGAACACAAAAAGGTAGTTATATGCAGTGAGGTGAGTTCACTAAACACAAAGGTAGTTATATGCAGTGAGGTGAGTTCACTCAATACAAAGGTAGTTATATGAAGTGAGGTGAGTTCACTCAACACAAAGGTAGTTATATGCAGAGAGGTGAGTTCACTCAACAAAGGTAGTTATATGCAGTGAGGTGAGTTCACTGAACACAAAAGGAAGTTATATGCACTGAGGTGAGTTCACTCAACACAAAGGTAGTTATATGCAGAGAGGTGAGTTCACTCAACACACCAGCTAGTTATATGCAGAGAGGGGGGTTCACTCAACAAAGGTAGTTATATGCAGTGAGGTGAGTTCACTCAACACAAAGGTAGTTATATGCAGTGAGGTAAGTTCACTCAACAAAGGTAGTTATATGGAGTGAGGTGAGTTCACTCAACAAAGGTAGTTATATGCAGAGAGGTGAGTTCACTGAACACAAAAAGGTAGTTATATGCAGTGAGGTGAGTTCACTAAACACAAAGGTGGTTATATGCAGTGAGGTGAGTTCACTCAATACAAAGGTAGTTATATGCAGTGAGGTGAGTTCATTTAACAGAAAGGTAGTTATATGCAGAGAGGTGAGTTCACTCAACAAAGGTAGCTATATGCAGTGAGGTGAGTTCACTGAACACAAAATGTAGTTATATGCAGTGAGGTGAGTTCACTGAACACAAAAGGTAGTTATATGCAGTGAGGTGAGTTCACTCAACACAAAGGCAGTTATATGCAGAGAGGTGAGTTCACTCAACAAATGTAGTTATATGCAGTGAGGTGAGTTCACGGAACACAAAAGGTAGTTATATGCAGTTAGGTGAGTTCACTGAACACAAAAGGTAGTAATATGCAGTAAGGTGAGTTCACTCAACACAAAGGTAGTTATATGCAGAGAGGTGAGTTCACTCAACAAAGGTAGTTATATACAGAGAGGTGAGTTCTCTTAACAAAGGTAGTTATATACAGAGAGGTGAGTTCACTCAACAAAGGTAGTTATATGCAGTGAGGTGAGTTCACTCAACACAAAGGTAGTTATATACAGAGAGGTGAGTTCACTCAACAAAGGTAGTTATATGCAGAGAGGTGAGTTCACTGAACACAAAAAGGTAGTTATATGCAGTGAGTTGAGTTCACTAAACACAAAGGTAGTTATATGCAGTGAGGTGAGTTCACTCAATACAAAGGTAGTTATATGCAGTGAGGTGAGTTCACTCAACACAAAGGTAGTTATATACAGAGAGGTGAGTTCACTCAACAAAGGTAGTTATATGCAGTGAGGTGAGTTCACTTAACAAAGGTAGTTATATGCACTGAGGAGAGTTCACTCAACACACTCTCAACACAAAGGTAGTTATATGCAGTGAGGTGAGTTCACTCAACAAAGGTAGTTATATGCAGTGAGGTGAGTTCACTGAACACAAAAGGTAGTTATATGCACTGAGGTGAGTTCACTCAACACAAAGGTAGTTATATGCAGAGAGGTGAGTTCACTTAACAAAGGTAGTTATATGCAGTTAGGTGAGTTCACTCAACAAAGGTAGTTATATGCAGTGAGGTGAGTTCACTCAACACAAAGGTAGTTATATGCAGTGAGGTAAGTTCACTTAACAAAGGTAGTTATATGGAGTGAGGTGAGTTCACTCAACAAAGGTAGTTATATGCAGAGAGGTGAGTTCACTGAACACAAAAAGGTAGTTATATGCAGTGAGGTGAGTTCACTAAACACAAAGGTGGTTATATGCAGTGAGGTGAGTTCACTCAATACAAAGGTAGTTATATGCAGTGAGGTGAGTTCACTCAACAGAAAGGTAGTTATATGTAGAGAGGTGAGTTCACTCAACAAAGGTAGCTATATGCAGTGAGGTGAGTTCACTGAACACAAAATGTAGTTATATGCAGTAAGGTGAGTTCACTGAACACAAAAAGTAATTATATGCAGTGAGGTGAGTTCACTCAACACAAAGGCAGTTATATGCAGAGAGGTGAGTTCACTCAACAAATGTAGTTATATGCAGTAAGGCGAGTTCACGGAACACAAAAGGTAGTTATATGCAGTAAGGTGAGTTCACTCAACACAAATGTAGTTATATGCAGAGAGGTGAGTTCACTCAACAAAGGTAGTTATAAACAGAGAGGTGAGTTCACTCAACAAAGGTAGTTATATGCAGTGAGGTGAGTTCACTCAACACAAAGGTAGTTATATGCAGAGAGGTTAGTTCACTCAACACAACAGCTAGTTATATGCAGAGAGGTGAGTTCACTCAACAAAGGTAGTTATATGCAGTGAGGTGAGTTCACTCAACAAAGGTAGTTATATGCAGTGAGGTGAGTTCACTCAACAAAGGTAGTTATATGCAGTGAGGTGAGTTCACTCGACACAAAGGTAGTTATATGCAGTGAGGTGAGTTCACTCAACAAAGGTAGTTATATGCAGTGAGGTGAGTTCACTCAACAAAGGTAGTTATATGCAGTGAGGTGAGTTCACTAAACACAAAGGTAGTTATATGCAGTGAGGTGAGTTCACTCAATACAAAGGTAGTTATATGCAGTGAGGTGAGTTCACTCAACAGAAAGGTAGTTATATGCAGAGAGGTGAGCTCACTCAACAAAGGTAGCTATATGCAGTGAGGTGAGTTCACTGAACACAAAAGGTAGTTATATGCAGTGAGGTGAGTTCACTCAACACAAAGGTAGTTATATGCAGAGAGGTGAGTTCACTCAACAAAGGTAGTTATATGCACTGAGGTGAGTTCACTCAACACAATGGTAGTTATATACAGAGAGGTGAGTTCACTCAACAATGGTAGTTATATGCAGTGAGGTGAGATCACTCAACAAAGGTAGTTATATGCAGTGAGGTGAGTTCACTGAACACAAAAGGTAGTTATATGCAGTGAGGTGAGTTCACTCAACACAACAGCTAGTTATATGCAGTGAGGTGAGTTCACTCAACAAAGGTAGTTATATGCAGTGAGGTGAGTTCACTCAACAAAGGTAGTTATATGCAGTGAGTTGAGTTCACTGAACACAAAAGGTAGTTATATGCACTGAGGTGAGTTCACTCAACACAAAGGTAGTTATATGCAGAGAGGTGAGTTCACTCAACAAAGGTAGTTATATGCAGTGAGGTGATTTCACTGAACACAAAAGGTAGTTATATGCACTGAGGTGAGTTCACTCAACACAAAGGTAGTTATATGCAGAGAGGTGAGTTCACTCAACAAAACAGCTAGTTATATGCAGTGAGGTGAGTTCACTCAACAAAGATAGTTATATGCAGAGAGGTGAGTTCACTCAACAAAACAGCTAGTCATATGCAGTGAGGTGAGTTCACTCAACAAAGATAGTTATATGCAGTGAGGTGAGTTCACTCAACAAAGGTAGTTATATGCAGTGAGGTGAGTTCACTCAATAAAGGTAGTTATATGCAGTAAGGTGAGTTCACTCAACACAAAGGTAGTTATATGCAGTGAGGTGAGTTTACTGAACACAAAAGATAGTTATATGCAGTGAGGTAAGTTCACTTAACACAAAGGTAGTTATATGCAGAGAGGTGAGTTCACTCAACACAACAGATAGTTATATGCAGTGAGCTGGGTTCACTCAACACAACTGGTAGTTATATGCAATGAGGTGGGTTCACTCAACACAACAGGTAGTTAGATGCAGTTAGCTGGGTTCACTCAACACAACAGGTAGTTAGATGCAGTGAGCTGGGTTCACTGAACACAAAAGGTAGTTATATGCCCTGAGGTGAGTTCACGCAACACAAAGGTAGTTATATGCAGTAAGGTGAGTTCACTGAACCAGGGATGCTCGGATGTGCCTCATCCACGAATTCGGAAATCCACGTGGTTGCAAAAAAAAAAAATCCGCATTCGGCCCCGCCGCATGCGGATTTTCGTCCGCGTCCACGCAACCACGCGGATTTTCTGCCGTGAATGGCGTAATCACGCGTGGATTCCCGCCCGGAGGCGGATTTTCTTTAAACGTTAATAACAAAGCCCCCATACATGCTACAATCCCCCAAATTGCATGGATTATGGTGATAAGGGGCAACATAACTTCAACATAAAAAATTCCAAAATTGTTTTTTTTTCTAGAGAAAATGGATTTTAAAGTGAAATCAACACTTTAAATGGGGCTATTAATTGGTAATAAGTGGTTTTAAAAAGGGATATACGCGTTAAGCTGTCAAAGAGGTGAAGGCGAGTTCCAATGGCACTTGGCGGCGAAGGTACCGCTGGAGGAGGATGAGTGGCTGACGCCAAAAAGGCCCCAGAGAGGTTTTTGTAATTTTTTTTTTGTTTTTTTTTGCAGCAATTAGCAATGACATCGCAGCAGAGTTGTCAGTGGACACGGGCAGTGTGAACGCAAAGTGCAGTGGTGGTAGCGACTGAGTCAGGAGAAGGACTATGCGGGCGGTCAGTTCAGCAGCACAGAAGGACCACGGCAACATACTGGTAGTAGTAGTAGCAGCACAGCGTCATAGTGCTGGCCAAAAAATTAAATGCACCCGGTGACCCGGGCAGTGTGAACGCAGACAGAGTACATTGGTGGAAACGAGTGAGTCAGGAGGAGGAGGACAATGCCGGCGGTCAATTCAGCAGCACAGAAGGACCATGGCAACATACTGGTGCTAGTAGTAGCAGCACAGCGTCATAGTGCTGGCCAAAAAATTAAATGCACCCGGTGACCCAGGCAGTGTGAACGCAGACAGAGTACATTGGTGGAAGCGACTGAGTCAGGAGGAGGAGGACAATGCCGGCGGTCAGTTCAACAGCAGCAGCACAGAAGGACCATGGCAACATACTGGTGGTAGTAGTAGCAGCACAGCGTCATAGTGCTGGCCAAAAAATTAAATGCACCCGGTGACCCGGGCAGTGATAACGCAGACAGAGTACATTGGTGGTACCGTGGTAGCGACTGAGTCAGGAGGAGGAGGAGGAGGACAAAGCGGGCGTTCAGTTCAGCAGCAGCAGCAGCAGCACAGAAGGACCATGGCAACATACTGGTGCTAGTAGTAGCAGCACAGCGTCATAGTGCTGGCCAAAAAATAAATGCACCCGGTGACCCGGGCAGTGTGAACGCAGACAGAGTACATTGGTGGAAGCGAGTGAGTCAGGAGGAGGAGGACAATGCCGGCGGTCAATTCAGCAGCACAGAAGGACCATGGCAACATACTGGTGGTAGTAGTAGCAGCACAGCGTCATAGTGCTGGCCAAAAAATAAATGCACCCGGTGACCCGGGCAGTGTGAACGCAGACAGAGTACATTGGTGGAAGCGAGTGAGTCAGGAGGAGGAGGACAATGCCGGCGGTCAATTCAGCAGCACAGAAGGACCATGGCAACATACTGGTGGTAGTAGTAGCAGCACAGCGTCATAGTGCTGGCCAAAAAATTAAATGCACCCAGTGACCCTGGCAGTGTAAACGCAGAGTGTAGTAGCGACTGAGTCAGGAGGACAAAGCGGGCGGTCAGTTCAGCAGCTCAGAAGGAGGACCATGGCAACTTACTGGTAGTAGTACCATAACACCAAAAAATTAACCAAGGTAGGCACTAGGCAGGTAGTAACTGTCTTTATAAAGGCAGGCATAGTTAACAACAGCACATGCAGCAGCCACTTCATGTCCCCCTGTGTCCGACAATAGGGGCCAGGAACTCACCTTCCACCCAAGCCTGGTTGATTTTCAGGAAGGTGAGTTTGTCCACAGAGGCGTGGGAGAGCCGAGAGCGCTTCTCTGTGACCACGCCACCGGCCGCACTAAAGCATCTCTCTGAGAGGACACTGGAAGGAGGGCAGGATAGGAGTTCCAGGGCGTACTGGGAAAGCTTGCTCCAGATGTCCAGTCTCTTGACCCAGTACTCCAAGGGGTCCACGGGGCTGTCGGTGTCATTGAGCCCACTGGATGACCCCATATAGTCAGACACCATGGTGGTCAGTCGTTGCTTGTGCTGGTTGGTGGTGGATGCTGTGGCGGGCACCTCTGTTCTGGGCTGCTGCACTGCATACAGGCTCTTGCTTAGGCTCTTCAGGTCTCCGGGGCGCCAGTTGCTGCTGCTGCTGCTGCTGCTGGTGGTGGTTGTTGTGCTGCTAGTGGCAATGGCAGGCACCTCTTGCTGGATTGGCAGAGCAGTTACAGTGGGGGTGGAAGGCTGGGGGAATGCTTCCAGTAGTCTGCGCACAAGGGCCTCCTTCAACTCCCTTGTGCGTTGCTCGGTGGTGGATGGCGTCATTAAGTCTCCCAGCTTCCCCTTCAGACGGGGATCAAGCATCAAGGTAATCCAGATGTCCTCCCTTGAACGCATCTGGATCACCCGGGGGTCCCTGCGAAGGCAGCGCAACATGTGCACAGCCATGGGAAACAAGTGGGCCCTGCCAGCAAGATCTTCCTCGTCCTCGCCATTGTCCCATAACGCATGCCTGTCCTCTTCCTGTGCCATGTCGTTGTCCTCCTCAAACCGCCATCCACGTACAACGCCTGCTGCACTCTGCTCCTCCTTCTCCTCCTCATTCAGGTTAGGGACCTCCAACTCTTCCACTACCTGCTGTGAGCCCTCCTCTGAGCTGGACTGTGCTGCCATCTGCTCCTGTTCTTCCAACTGCCTCAGGGCTTCATCCTCACGCTCAATTAAATTGTCCATTGCCTGCTCCAGTAGACAAACCAAGGGCACCCACTGGCACACAGAGGCCCGCTCCTCACTGACCATCTTGGTTGCCTCCAGGAAGGGACTCAGCACCAGGTATACTTGCTGCATCAGTGTCCACTGAGTGGCAGTAATCATGGGCACTTGCTGGTTGCTGGGGACACTCGGGTCTAGCATGTAGGCCCTAAGAGCCAGCCTGTGCTGACACAGCCGCTCCAACATGGCCAGAGTCGAATTCCAGCGAACTGGCATGTCGATGATCATCCGGTGTTGTGGCCTTCCATACTGCTGCTGTAAGGTGGACAAGAGTGCAGAGGCAGTGGCTGACAGGCGGAAAAAGCGTACCACCGCCCGGGCATCCTGCAGCAGCTCGCTCATCCCCTGGTAGGTGCGCAAGAAGCGCTGCACCACAAGATTGAGCACGTGGGCCAAGCAGGGGAAGTGCTGGAGGTTTCCCTGCTGCACTGCTGCCACCAGGTTGGCCCCGTTATCGGCTGCCACATACCCCACTTCCAGGCCTCTGGGGGTCAGCCACCTCCGCTCCTGCTTCCTGAGGGCGGCCAGGACGTTGGTGGCCGTAAGCCTCTCCTTCCCCAGGGTCACCAATTTTAAAAGGGCTTGGCAGTGCCGAGGCTTGGCGCTGCTGCTGCCGAGGCGGGCTTGCTTTCCGGGTGCAGAGGGAGTGTCGTGACAGGACCCTTCTGCATCCCCCCTGATCCCGCGTGGTGGCACCACTAGCTGGGCTGATGCGCTCTTGTCCTCCCTCCCTTCCATCAGTGTCACCCAGTGGGCCGTAAAGGACAGGTAGCGACCTGTCCCAACTCTGCTACTCCACGAGTCCATGGTCACGTGGACCCGCTTGCCCACAGAGTAGTCCAGGGAACGGGCCACGTTTCCCACCGCAAACTTGTGGAGTGCTGGGATCGCGCTCCTGCTGAAATAGTGGCGACTGGGGACTTGCCACTCGGGGATGCCAAATTGGAGCAGCGTCCGCATGGCGCTCCCCTCCTGCACCAGGGAGTAGGTAAGCAACTGTGATGCCATGGCCCGGGCCAGCAAGCCATTTAGTTTGCGGATCCGCCTGTGGCTTGGAGGCAGAGGCTTGGTCAGACCCTGAAAGGTGTCGCTCAGCAGGGTCTGACGACGCTGGGATGCAGGGGAGACAGAGAAGAGAGACGAACACTGGCTGCCAGCCTCAATGTCTGTGTCCTGAGTAGCCAAGGTGGAAGAGCGCTTGCGTGCTACTACTGCTGCTGCTGTGGGGGATTCACGACCCTGAGGGAGGGATGATGCTGCTGCGCTGTTGGGCCTTCTGCTCTCAGGAACCCCTGCCAGCAGTGCCTGCTTCCTCTTAAAGTCCGCATACTCGCGGCAGTGGCGGCTTCTCAGGTGGCCCTGGAGGGATGAGGTACCCATCTTGCTCAGACTTTTCCCACGGCTCAATCTTTTGCTGCATAACCTGCACACAGCATACCTTTTGTCATCAGTACATTCCTCAAAGCAATCCCACACTGGTGACTTTAATTTACTGCGGCCCCCACTAGCAGAGGGTGCAGCGGAACAATGTGTGGTAGTAGTTGCCGGGGGTTGCATGGTGGTGGTGCCGGCTGAAGCAGTGTCCTGTCTACTTCCTCCACGCCCACTGCTGCCGATGCCCCTGCTCCTGCCTGACATATGGAGATATCCTTGCCTAGGCCGAGGTGACTCGTCATCCTGCTCTGCCTCTGACCATTCTTCCACGGACTCAGCAGGCTGCACATAGTTAGGGTCCACAACGTCGTCATCATCAGCAGCATCTTCATAATCCAGCTCTTCCTCTGACTCCCCCGCCTCCTCTTCTGTCCCTACATCCCCAGACACAGACCCCTCTTCTTCATCACCAGAACTCAACAACGCTTGTGATTATGGCCCGATCTCAATCTCTGCCACATCAGTCCCCAGTAAGTCCTGAGCTTCTTGCATCAGCAGGTTCCCAGAAGCCGGACTGAGAGACAGAACGCTGTCATCCTGGGAGGGCTGCTGACCAGTGGGTGCTGGGGTGGATGTCACAACAAGCGTGGGACGGTGGCTGCTGCTGCTGCTGCTGCTTGGAGTGGTGCTCACAGTAGAGGTCTGGGAGGAAGTCATGATGTCCATGAGTACGTCAGGTTCCATTTGCTCAACCACCACACGGGAACCAGAAACTTTAAAATATTTGGACAATGGCGTCCGCTGACTCGGCCCAGGCTTTGCTGCCCCCCTTTCTGCTGCATCACGACCACGTACAGCTGGGCGTCCTCTCCCTGGACGTGGAGCAGTCCCAGAAGTGGCTGAGGCAATTGAACTCCCTTTCCTCTCACCCCGCGAAACCCTGCCAGACATGTTGCTAGTAATGAGTTACTGGATGCAGTGGGCACAGTACAAGGTCACTGAAGGATGCAGTGGGCACAGTACAAGGTCACTGAAGGATGCAGTGGGCACAGTACAAGGTCACTGAAGGATGCAGTGGGCACAGCAGTGGGCACTGGATATACACCTAGGTCACTGAAGGATGCAGTGGGCACAGTACAAGGTCACTGAAGGATGCAGTGGGCACAGCAGTGGGCACTGGATATACAACTAGGTCACTGAAGGATGCAGTGGACACAGTACAAGGTCACTGAAGGATGCAGTGGGCACAGCAGTGGGCACTGGATATACAACTAGGTCACTGAAGGATGCAGTGGGCATAGCACAAGTTCAGTGAAGGATGCAGTGGGCACAGCAGTTGGCACTGGATATACAATTAGGTCACTGAAGGATGCAGTGGGCACAGTACAAGGTCACTGAAGGATGCAGTGGGCACAGCAGTGGGCCCTGGATATACAACTAGGTCACTGAAGGATGCAGTGGGCACACAAGGATGTCACACTGTGTAATGAGATGCTCATATGCCAGCGAGCGAGCAGTGGGCACTGGGCATGGCACAAGGTCACTGACAGAATGAATGAACAGCGCTGGCAGAGAGTGGCGGCGCCAGCGGTGTGACTGGCTGCCTGCAAATAGTACAAGTGTATAACTGTCACTGGAAGGATGCAGTGGGCACAGCAGTGGGCACTGGATATACAACTAGGTCACTGAAGGATGCAGTGGGCACAGTACAAGGTCACTGAAGGATGCAGTGGGCACAGCAGTGAGCACTGGATATACAACTAGGTCACTGAAGGATGCAGTTGGCACAGTACAGGGTCACTGAAGGATGCAGTGGGCACAGCAGTGGGCACTGGATATACAACTAGGTCACTGAAGGATGCAGTGGGCACAGTACAAGGTCACTGAAGGATGCAGTGGGCACAGCAGTGGGCACTGGATATACAACTAGGTCACTGAAGGATGCGGTGGGCACAGCACAAGGTCAGTGAAGGATGCAGTGGGCACAGCAGTGGGCACTGGATATACAACTAGGTCACTGAAGGATGTAGTGGGCACAGTACAAGGTCACTGAAGGATGCAGTGGGCACAGCAGTGGGCACTGGATATACAACTAGGTCACTGAAGGATGCAGTGGGCACAGTACAAGGTCACTGAAGGATGCAGTGGGCACAGTACAAGGTCACTGAAGGATGCAGTGGGCACAGCAGTGAGCACTGGATATACACCTAGGTCACTGAAGGATGCAGTGGGCACAGTACAAGGTCACTGAAGGATGCAGTGGGCACAGCAGTGGGCACTGGATATACAACTAGGTCACTGAAGGATGCAGTGGACACAGTACAAGGTCACTGAAGGATGCAGTGGGCACAGCAGTGGGCACTGGATATACAACTAGGTCACTGAAGGATGCAGTGGGCACACAAGGATGTCACACTGTGTAATAGAAGCAGTAAAGTGTTGTACCGTGTTAGCCATGAGTAAAAGCAAGAAGTTTTGAATCAGGATGATACCATTTATTGGCTAACTTAGAGATGGATAAACAGTGAGCTTTCGACTTATAAAAAGCCTTCGTCGGACTGGTTCCTGACCAGAACTGAAAAACACAGCTTATATACACTGACATACAGAGGAGAAACATTCTTTAGCAAACATAAATGTAATTAGATGCCTTAACTGTTACTGAGGAGGCTTTCCCAGGCATCCTATCTAAATTGATAAGATCAATAGAATCCTCAACATGACATAAAGCAGACTCTGGTGATGAAGAGACATCGTAAATTCCGAATTCAAATGGTAACTGGCCTGGTTACATGCACCATTAATTCTAAGCTTAAGAGAATTGTGGCATTTAAAGCCAGCACCTGAAAGCAAATAAAATGAATAGTGACAGTGAATTCCATCTTACACAGCATATGGCACAAAAACGAATGAAAAGATAGAAAAATTAAAATTAAAAGAACTGTGGCATTTAAAACCCATCGTACCAGCACAAGAAGTTGGAGTCCTTGTTTAAACCATCTTGTACAGTTTTGAACCAATGTATAAACTTAGTTTCTTGTGTTAGTCTCATGTTTCCCGATTTGAAGCCACCCATTAATACAGTGACGCGAAAATCGCTTAAACTGTGTCCAGGTAAACAAAAGTGTGTTGGTATTGGGAGATCAGTATAATTTGTAATATCCTTTTTCCTGCTGTTAATAGTGGATCTGTGGTGTGTCATGCGATCCCGCAGTGGTTGACTTGTTTCTCCCACATAAATTCCTTTGGGGCATTTTGCACACATGATCAGGTATACCACATTAGATGAGTCGCAGGAAAAGGTGCCTTGTACTTTGTATTCCTGTTGTGTACCCGGTATTAGTATCCTGTCAGTGGAATGGATGTATTCACAGGTCCCACATGTTTTCCCTCGGCAGGGGAATGTTCCATTCTGTTCTTGCCTATTTAAGGCACTCCTCACTATCATCTGCTTAAGATTGGGTGGCTGTCGGAACGCAAGGAGGGGAGGTTCAGGGAATATCTTTTTCAGTCTCTGATCCTTGTGTAGAACAGGATGAAGTTCTTTTGCAATCTTTCTTAAGATTTCCAAGCGTGGGTTGTAGGTTACTACCAGTGGGACACGGCTCTCTTCCTGGCTCTGCTTGTACTCCAGGAGCTGAGTCCTAGGGATGTTGTTAGCTTTCCTGATTTGGGTCTCAGCCATTAGAGGATTGTATCCCTGTTTTATGAAATTCTTCTTCAGGTAACCCAGGTGTTTGTCTTTGTCATCCTTGTCAGAACAGATCCGATTGCATCTTATTGCCTGGCTGTAAATTATGGAATTCTTTATATGTTTGGGGTGGAAACTGTCATACCTGAGGTATGTGGGACGATCCGTCGGTTTGCGGTACATGGACGTTTGTAAGCTGTTCTCTCTGATGTATATGGTGGTGTCAAGAAAGTTAATCTCCTTGTGAGAGTAGCTCAATTTCAGTTTGATTGTGGGATGGAAAGCATTGAAGTTCCTGTGAAATTGGACAAGATCCTCCTCACTTGCAGACCAGATGATCAAGATGATCTTGATCATCTGGTCTGCAAGTGAGGAGGATCTTGTCCAATTTCACAGGAACTTCAATGCTTTCCATCCCACAATCAAACTGAAATTGAGCTACTCTCACAAGGAGATTAACTTTCTTGACACCACCATATACATCAGAGAGAACAGCTTACAAACGTCCATGTACCGCAAACCGACGGATCGTCCCACATACCTCAGGTATGACAGTTTCCACCCCAAACATATAAAGAATTCCATAATTTACAGCCAGGCAATAAGATGCAATCGGATCTTTTCTGACAAGGATGACAAAGACAAACACCTGGGTTACCTGAAGAAGAATTTCATAAAACAGGGATACAATCCTCTAATGGCTGAGACCCAAATCAAGAAAGCTAACAACATCCCTAGGACTCAGCTCCTGGAGTACAAGCAGAGCCAGGAAGAGAGCCGTGTCCCACTGGTAGTAACCTACAACCCACGCCTGGAAATCTTAAGAAAGATTGCAAAAGAACTTCATCCTGTTCTACACAAGGATCAGAGACTGAAAAAGATATTCCCTGAACCTCCCCTCCTTGCGTTCCGACAGCCACCCAATCTTAAGCAGATGATAGTGAGGAGTGCCTTAAATAGGCAAGAACAGAATGGAACATTCCCCTGCCGAGGGAAAACATGTGGGACCTGTGAATACATCCATTCCACTGACAGGATACTAATACCGGGTACACAACAGGAATGCAAAGTACAAGGCACCTTTTCCTGCGACTCATCTAATGTGGTATACCTGATCATGTGTGCAAAATGCCCCAAAGGAATTTATGTGGGAGAAACAAGTCAACCACTGCGGGATCGCATGACACACCACAGATCCACTATTAACAGCAGGAAAAAGGATATTACAAATTATACTGATCTCCCAATACCAACACACTTTTGTTTACCTGGACACAGTTTAAGCGATTTTCACGTCACTGTATTAATGGGTGGCTTCAAATCGGGAAACATGAGACTAACACAAGAAACTAAGTTTATACATTGGTTCAAAACTGTACAAGATGGTTTAAACAAGGACTCCAACTTCTTGTGCTGGTACGATGGGTTTTAAATGCCACAGTTCTTTTAATTTTAATTTTTCTATCTTTTCATTCGTTTTTGTGCCATATGCTGTGTAAGATGGAATTCACTGTCACTATTCATTTTATTTGCTTTCAGGTGCTGGCTTTAAATGCCACAATTCTCTTAAGCTTAGAATTAATGGTGCATGTAACCAGGCCAGTTACCATTTGAATTCGGAATTTACGATGTCTCTTCATCACCAGAGTCTGCTTTATGTCATGTTGAGGATTCTATTGATCTTATCAATTTAGATAGGATGCCTGGGAAAGCCTCCTCAGTAACAGTTAAGGCATCTAATTACATTTATGTTTGCTAAAGAATGTTTCTCCTCTGTATGTCAGTGTATATAAGCTGTGTTTTTCAGTTCTGGTCAGGAACCAGTCCGACGAAGGCTTTTTATAAGTCGAAAGCTCACTGTTTATCCATCTCTAAGTTAGCCAATAAATGGTATCACACTGTGTAATGAGATGCTCATATGCCAGCGAGCGAGCAGTGGGCACTGGGCACGGCACAAGGTCACTGACAGAATGAATGAACAGCGCTGGCAGAGAGTGGCGGCGCCAGCGGTGTGACTGGCTGCCTGCAAATAGTACAAGTGTATAACTGTCACTGGAATATGCAAGTGAACACTGTAGTTGCACTAACCTGCCTGCCTGCACTACACACTGATAATCCCCACTCCCACTACACTGACTACACTGCAGCACTGAACCTGCCTGCACTACACACAGTTAAATAATCACTAGACTCCCACACTCCCACTACACTACACTGACTACAACTAACTACAGCAATCACTCACTGACTAGCTAACTGTGTACAGTATAAGAGCAGTGTTAGCAAAAAAAAAACGCTTTGTTTTTAACACAATAAATGCACTTGCTCAAACAACAATGGCCTGGAGATAATCCTCTCAGCACCACAGTCTAGCAAGGACTGAGCTTTTCCATCATGGCCGCCGCTTTATATTCAGGAGGGGAGGGCATAGCTCCCCTCCTGTGATTGGTTGCAAGGGCCTGGCTGGGGCACTCTGATTGGCCTGCAATGTGTCACTTCCGCATAGTTTGACGCATTTCCGCAAACCACGACTTCAGCGCCGGGTTTCACGAGCGTGAATGCGGATTTCTGTCCGCATTCACGCGTAGCCGAAGCAGATTTTCGTGGTTGAAAATCTATTCACGGATTTTCGTGTCCGAGGCGGAATGCGTCAAAATGGTCGTGAATCCACGCGTAAGCGTGATCACGACCTGGCGGTGAGCACCACTGCACTGAACACAAAAAGGTAGTTACATGCAGTGAGGTGAGTTCACTAAACACAAAGGTAGTTATATGCAGAGAGGTGAGTTCACTGAGCACAAAGGTTGTTATATGCACTGAGGTGAGTTCACTCAACACAAAGGTAGTTATAAACAGTGAGGTGAGTTCACTCAACAAAGGTAGTTATATGCAGTAAGGTGAGTTCACTCAACAAAGGTAGTTATATGCAGTGAGGTGAGATTACTGAACACAAAAGGTAGTTATATGCAGTGAGGTAAGTTCACTCAACACAACAGCTAGTTATATTCAGAGAGGGGAGTTCACTCAGCACAACAGCTAGTTATATGCAGTGAGGTGAGTTCACTTAACACAAAGGTAGTTATATGCAGTGAGGTGAGTTCACTCAACAAAGGTAGTTATATAGTTATATACAGTGAGATGAGTTCACTGAACACAAAAGGTAGTTATATGCACTGAAGTGAGTTCATTCAACACAAAGGTAGTTATATGCAGAGAGGTGAGTTCACTCAACAAAGGTAGTTATATGCAGTGAGGTGAGTTCACTCAACACAAAGGTAGTTATATGCAGAGAGGTGAGTTCACTCAACACAACAGCTAGTTATATGCAGAGAGGTGAGTTCACTCAACAAAGGTAGTTATATGCAGTAAGGTGAGTTCACTCAACAAAGGTAGTTATATGCAGTGAGGTGAGTTCACTCAACACAAAGGTAGTTATATGCAGAGAGGTGAGTTCACTCAACACAACAGCTAGTTATATGGAGAGAGGTGAGTTCATTCAACACAACAGCTAGTTATATGCAGAGAGGTGAGTTCTCTCATCAAAGGTAGTTATATGCAGTGAGGTGAGTTCACTCAACAAAGGTAGTTATATGCAGTGAGGTGAGTTCACTCAACACAAAGGTAGTTATACGCAGTGAGTAGAGTTCACTCAACAAAGGTAGTTATACGCAGTGAGTAGAGTTCACTCAACAAAGGTAGTTATATGCAGTGAGTTGAGTTCACTGAACACAAAAGGTAGTTATATGCAGATAGGTGAGTTCACTCAACAAAGGTAGTATATGCAGTAAGGTGAGTTCACTCAACAAAGGTAGTATATGCAGTGAGGTGAGTTCACTCAACACAAAGGTAGTTATATGCAGTGAGGTGAGTTCACTCAAAACAAAGGTAGTTATATGCAGAGAGGTGAGTTCACTCAACACAACAGATAGTTATATGCAGTGAGCTGGGTTCATTTAACACAACATGTAGTTATATGCAATGAGGTGGGTTCACTCAACACAACAGGTAGTTAGATGCAGTGAGCTGGGTTCACTCAACACAACAGGTAGTTAGATGCAGTGAGCTGGGTTCACTGAACACAAAAGGTAATTATATGCAGTGAGGTGATTTCACTCAACACAAAGGTAGTTATATGCAGAGAGGTGAGTTCACTCAACACAACAGCTAGTTATATGCAGAGAGGTAAGTTGACTCAACAAATGTAGTTATATGCAGTGAGGTGAGTTCACTCAACACAAAGGTAGTTATATGCAGAGAGGTGAGTTCACTCAACAAAGGTAGTTATATGCAGTGAGGTGAGTTCACTGAACACAAAAGGTAGTTATATGCAGTGAGGTGAGTTCACTCAACACAAAGGTAGTTATATGCAGTGATGTGAGTTCACTGAACACAAAAGGTAGTTATATGCAGTGAGGTGAGTTCACTCAACACAACAGCTAGTTATATTCAGAGAGGGGAGTTCACTCAGCACAACAGCTAGTTATATGCAGAGAGGTGAGTTCACTCAACAAAGGTAGTTATATGCAGTGAGGTGAGTTCACTCAACAAAGGTATTTATATAGTTATATACAGTGAGGTGAGTTCACTGAACACAAAAGGTAGTTATATGCACTGAAGTGAGTTCACTCAACACAAAGGTAGTTATATGCAGTGAGGTGAGTTCACTCAACACAACAGCTAGTTATATGCAGAGAGGTGAGTTCACTCAACAAAGGTAGTTATATGCAGTGAGGTGAGTTCACTCAACAAAGGTAGGTATATGCAGTGAGGTGAGTTCACTGAACACAAAAGGTAGTTATATGCAGTAAGGTGAGTTCACTCAACACAACAGCTAGTTATATTCAGAGAGGGGAGTTCACTCAGCACAACAGCTAGTTATATGCAGAGAGGTGAGTTCACTCAACAAAGGTAGTTATATGCAGTGAGGTGAGTTCACTTAACACAAAGGTAGTTATATGCAGTGAGGTGAGTTCACTCAACAAAGGTAGTTATATAGTTATATACAGTGAGGTGAGTTCACTGAACAAAAGGTAGTTATATGCACTGAAGTGAGTTCACTCAACACAAAGGTAGTTATATACAGTGAGGTGGGTTCACTGAACACAAAAGATAGTTATATGCAGTGAGGTGATTTCACTCAACACAAAGGTAGTTATATGCAGAGAGGTGAGTTCACTCAACACAACAACTAGTTATATGCAGTGAGGTGAGTTCCCTCAACACAAAGGTAGTTATATGCAGTGAGGTGAGTTTACCCAACAAATGTAGTTATATGCAGTGAGGTGAGTTCACTCAACACAAAGGTAGTTATATGCAGAGAGGTGAGTTCACTCAACACAACAACTAGTTATATGCAGTGAGGTGAGTTCCCTCAACACAAAGGTAGTTATATGCAGTGAGGTGAGTTTACCCAACAAATGTAGTTATATGCAGTGAGGTGAGTTCACTCAACACAAAGGTAGTTATATGCAGAGAGGTGAGTTCACTCAACAAAGGTAGTTATATGCAGTGAGGTAAGTTCACTGAACACAAAAGGTAGTTATATGCAGTGAGGTGAGTTCACTCAACACAAAGGTAGTTATATGCAGTGAGGTGAGTTCACTGAACACAAAAGGTAGATATATGCAGAGAGGTAAGTTCACTCAACAAAGGTAGTTATATGCAGTGAGGTGAGTTCACTCAACAAAGGTAGTTATATGCAGTGAGGTGAGTTCACTCAACACAAAAGATAGTTATATGCAGTGAGGTGAGTTCACTCAACGCAATTGTTGTTTTATGCAGTGAGGTGAGTTCACTCAACACAACAGATAGTTATATGCAGTGAGCTGGGTTCACTCAACACAACAGGTAGTTATATGCAATGAGGTGGGATCACTCAACACAACAGGTAGTTAGATGCAGTGAGCTGGGTTCACTCAACACAACAGGTAGTTAGATGCAGGAGCTGGGTTCACTGAATACAAAAGGTATTTATATGCACTGAGGTGAGTTCACTGAACACAAAGGTAGTTATATGCAGTGAGGTGGGTTCACTGAACATAAAAGATAGTTATATGCAGTGAGGTGAGTTCACTCAACACAAAGGTAGTTATATGCAGAGAGGTGAGTTCACTCAACACAACAGCTAGTTATATGCAGAGAGGTGAGTTCACTCAACAAAGGTAGTTATAAGCAGTGATGTGAGTTCCCTCAACACAAAGGTAGTTATATGCAGTGAGGTGAGTTCACCCAACAAAGGTAGTTATATGCAGTGAGGTGAGTTCACTCAACACAAAGGTAGTTATATGTAGAGAGGTGAGTTCACTCAACACAACAGGTAGTTAGATGCAGTGAGCTGGGTTCACTCAACACAACAGGGAGTTAGATGCAGTGAGCTGGGTTCACTGAACACAAAAGGTAGTTATATGCAGTGAGGTGAGTTTACTGAACACAAAAGATAGTTATATGCAGTGAGGTGAGTTCACTCAACACAAAGGTAGTTATATGCAGAGAGGTGAGTTCACTCAACACAAATGTAGTTATATGCAGTGAGGTGAGTTTACTCAACAAAGGTAGTTATATGCAGTGAGGTGAGTTCACCCAACAAAGGTAGTTATATGCAGAGAGGTGAGTTCACTGAACACAAAAGGTAGTTATATGCAGTGAGGTGAGTTCACTGAACACAAAAGGTAGTTATATGCACTGAGGTGAGTTCACTCAACACAAAGGTAGTTATATGCAGAGAGGTGAGTTCACTCAACACAAAGGTAGTTATATGCAGAGAGGTGAGTTCACTGAACACACAAGGTAGTTATATGCAATGAGGTGAGTTCACTCAACACAAAGGTAGTTATATGCAGTGAGGTGAGTTCACTCAACAAAGGTAGTTATATGGAGTGAGGTGAGTTCACTGCACACAAAAGGTAATTATATGCAGTGAGGTGAGTTCACTCAACACAAAGGTAGTTATATGCAGAGAGGTGAGTTCACTCAACACAAAGGTAGTTATATGCAGTGAGGTGAATTCACTCAACACAAAGGTAGTTATATGCAGAGAGGTGAGTTCACTCAACAAATGTAGTTATATGCAGTGAGGTGAGTTCACTGAACACAAAAGGTAGTTATATGCAATGAGGTGAGTTCACTCAACACAACAGCTAGTTATATGCAGAGAGGTGAGTTCACTCAGCACAACAGCTAGTTATATGCAGAGAGGTGAGTTCACTCAACCAAGGTAGTTATATGCAGTGAGGTGAGTTCACTCAACACAACAGCTAGTTATATGCAGAGAGGTGAGGTCACTTAACAAAGGTAGTTATATGCAGAATCAGAATCAGAATCATTTATTTATTTCGCCAAGTACAGCGGGGGTTGTACCCGGAATTGTTTTTGGCTCATAGAGGGTCGGTGATGGTGCAAACACATACATGTGAATTACAACACATACAATCAAATACAGTATAGTACAAAGTAAGCATATACCTATATATACACATACGGCACTTAACTATAGTTGAGGACGCGTGAGGAAGTCTGGAGTGCTATGTGAGGGGAGCAGCCCCAACTACTGGCGGTGCTCACACTGCTCTGCAGCAGTTCCAGATACCCCACAGTGTGTCCTGGAAAAGAGTGGATAGCGAAGAGAGAGAGAGAAGGGATAGCGAACGAGAAAATTGGAAAGAAAGAGAGAGAACCCAAGCAAGAGGAGAGAGGCAGAGAGTTCCTTCAGGGCTGAAAAATTGAACCCCCCCAGTACAGTCCGACAAAATCAGTCCGAGCAGAGGGGTGCCCGGTGCACCTGGTAGCAAAAAGAACACGGAGCCAGTTCTGGTGGAGAAAAACTGGGCCTTCCAGGGATCCAGGGCTGCTGTGTAGGCTGGTCAGAGTGGCCTGGTGGATGAGAGCAGAGGGGACTCTAGAGCTGCACTGTGCTGTAGACGACTGCAAGGCTCGGTGGTGGGGGAGCAGGGCCTGGCTTGTTTCAGTGGCGTGTATGGAGCAGGAGAGGATCAGGGTGAGCGGAGGTGCACATCCCCCTACGGGTCACAGTGGTGGAGGGGCCGCAGCCTTGCATCTCGGTGGTCATGAGGGAGCAGAGAGAGTGGTGGTGCACATACCTGTCCGAGCTGTGGCGGTGGAGCTGCCTGCTTGTTACTGTGATGGCGTCCCCGGGCATCGGCGGTGTAGTTGCAGCAGTGCGGGGCAGGCAGTCCCCAGATAGCAGCTGCATTCCCTGAGCGGCGTCTGGTTGCCCCGGCAGCAGTGTTAGAGATGTGCGGTGGCAGAGGGGCTGGCTCGAGAGTCGCACAGTGAGCAGCAAGAGACAGGCAGCGAGCAGTGTGAATGAGTGCCCGAACAGCTGATCGGCTGTCGGCCCGCAGCTAGCAGGCGCCCTGGGCTAGCTGGGTGGCCTGCATGGTGTCATCCTCCGTGGCCGGATGGGAGCCTCTCCGCTGGAAGCCGTCCCGGATCCCGAGCTGCGGTGGGACCAGCATGGGTGGCGACGCTGATGGTCTGGAGGCAGCGGCGATAGGCAAGTCCGAGTCACCTCTCCATGCCTGCGCCCTGCACGTGGCCCCGAACAGCTGATTCCCTCACCGACCCGCAGATAGCGGCGCGTGGCTGGAGCAGTGCAAGACCAGCGTGCCCATGTCCTCCGCATCCCTCCCCAGCGTGAAGAGGAGCACAGAGGTGAGTGGAGGGAGAGATTACATTTAAAAATTTAAAAAAGACCGGAGCCCTGTGGCCGAGGCGTCCGAGTCCGGCGCCATCTTGGTGTATACAGTGCAGTGAGGTGAGTTCACTCAACACATATGCAGTGAGGTGAGTTCATTCAACAAAGGTAGTTATATGCAGTGAGGTGAGTTCACTGAACACAAAAGGTAGTTATATGCACTGAGGTGAGTTCACTCAACACAAAGGTAGTTATATGCAGAGAGGTGAGTTCACTCAACAAAGGTAGTTATATGCAGTGAGGTGAGTTCACTCAACACAAAAGATAGTTATATGCAGTGAGGTGAGTTCAGTCAACACAAAGGTAGTTATATGCAGAGAGGTGAGTTCACTCAACACAACAGGTAGTTATATGCAGTGAGGTGGGTTCACTCAACACAACAGGTAGTTAGATGCAGTGAGCTGGGTTCACTCAACACAACAGGTAGTTAGATGCATTGAGCTGGGTTCACTGAACACAAAAGGTAGTTATATGCACTGAGGTGAGTTCACTCAACACAAAGGTAGTTATATGCAGTGAGGTGAGTTCACTGAACACAAAAGATAGTTATATGCAGTGAGGTGAGTTCACTCAACACAAAGGTAGTTATATGCAGATAGGTGAGTTCACTCAACACAGCAGCTAGTTACATGCAGAGAGGTGAGTTCACTCAACAAAGGTAGTTATGTGCAGTGAGATGAGTTCACTCAACACAAAGGTAGTTCTATGCAGAGAGGTGAGTTCACTCAACAAAGGTAGTTATATGCAGTGAGGTGAGTTCACTGAACACAAAAGGTAGTTATATGCAGTGAGGTGAGTTCACTAAACACAAAGGTAGTTATATGCAGTGAGGTGAGTTCACTCAACACAAAGGTAGTTATATGCAGTGAGGTGAGTTCACTGAACACAAAAAGTCATTATATGCAGTGAGGTGAGTTCACTCAACACAAAGGTAGTTATATGCAGTGAGGTGAGTTCACTCAACACAAAGGTAGTTATATGTGGTGAGGTGAGTTCACTCAACAAAGGTAGTTATATGCAGTGAGGTGAGTTCACTCAACACAACAGGTAGTTATATGCAGTGAGGTGGGTTCACTCAACACAACAGGTAGTTAGATGCAGTGAGCTGGGTTCACTCAACACAACAGGTAGTTAGATGCAGTGAGCTGGGTTCACTGAACACAAAAGGTCATTATATGCAGTGAGGTGAGTTCACTCAACACAAAGGTAGTTATATGCAGTGAGGTGAGTTCACTCAACACAAAGGTAGTTATATGCACTGAGGTGAGTTCACTCAACACAAAGGTAGTTATATGCAGTGAGGTGAGTTCACTAAACACAAAAGATAGTTATATGCAGTGAG
Source organism: Hyperolius riggenbachi (assembly GCF_040937935.1). NCBI lineage: Eukaryota > Metazoa > Chordata > Amphibia > Anura > Hyperoliidae > Hyperolius > Hyperolius riggenbachi. The sequence continues at coordinate 169,111,408 of NC_090655.1, forward strand.
GTGAGTTCACTCAACACAACAGCTAGTTACATGCAGAGAGGTGAATTCACTCAACAAAGGTAGTTATGTGCAGTGAGATGAGTTCACTCAACACAAAGGTAGTTATATGCAGTGAGGTGAGTTCATCCAACAAAGGTAGTTATATGCAGTGAGGTGAGTTCACCGAACACAACAGCTAGTTATATGCAGAGAGGTGAGTTCACTCAACAAAGGTAGTTATATGCAGAGAGGTGAGTTCACTGAACACAAAAGGTATTTATATGCAGTGAGGTGAGTTCACTAAACACAAAGGTAGTTATATGCAGAGAGGTGAGTTCACTCAACACAAAGGTAGTTATATGCAGCGAGGTGAGTTTACTCAACAAAGGTAGTTATATGCAGTGAGGTGAGTTCACCCAACAAAGGTAGTTATATGCAGAGAGGTGAGTTCACTGAACACAAAAAGGTAGTTATATGCAGTGAGGTGAGTTCACTAAACACAAAGGTAGTTATATGCAGTGAGGTGAGTTCACTCAATACAAAGGTAGTTATATGCACGGAGGTGAGTTTACTCAACACAAAGGTAGTTATATGCAGAGAGGTGAGTTCACTCAACAAAGGTAGTTATATGCAGTGGGGTGAGTTCACTGAACACAAAAGGTAGTTATATGTAGTGAGGTGAGTTCACTCAACACAAAGGTAGTTATATGCAGAGAGGTGAGTTCAATGAACACAAAAGGTAGTTATATGCAGTGAGGTGAGTTCACTCAACACAAAAGCTAGTTATATGCAGTGAGGTGAGTTCACTCAACAAAGGTAGTTATATGCAGTGAGGTGAGTTCACTCAACACAACAGCTAGTTATATGCAGAGAGGTGAGTTCACTCAACAAAGGTAGTTATATGCAGAGAGGTGAGTTCACTCAACACAACAGCTAGTTATATGCAGAGAGGTGAGTTCACTAAACAAAGGTAGTTATATGCAGAGAGGTGAGTTCACTCAACACAAAGGTAGGTATATGCAGTGATGAGGTGAGTTAACTAAACAGGTACTAGTATGTATATGCTGTACTGTGTAGTACAATGTGCAGCTCCCTGTCACACACACAGATAGTAACTGAATGTGCTGCTGGGCTGCTGGCAGTGGCACACACTGTATGAATTAGCAATGCTGTCTATGCAACAACACAAGTGTCAGTTTGAAACATAGAAAAAAAAAACACATCAGGATTAGCTCTGAAAAGAGCTGTTGAATGAGGGGTGCTATTTAAGCAATAAGATTCAGCCAGTAGCAAGTTAACAAGCCAAGAGCCTGACTAATCTGTCCCTAGGAGAACAAGTCTGCAGCAGCTTGCCCTATTCTGACTAGCAGCAGGCACACGAGTGAAAGTAATGGCCGCCGGAGCCTGCCTTATATAAGGGGGGTGGGGCTCCAGGGCTGAGTGTAGCCGGATTAGCTACAATGTGCCTGCTGACTGTGATGTAGAGGGTCAAAGTTGACCCTCATAGAGCATTATGGGGCGAATCGAACTTCCAGGAAAGTTTGCCTTCGCCGGCGAAGACGAACCACCCGAAGTTCGCCTGGAACCGTTCGCCGCCGAACCGTTCGGGACATCTCTACTCACAACCAGTTCCTTTCCTTCCAACATCTCCCTGGATACTTCCCTAGTATGCCCACTTTTGTACTCAGGCATCTGATTCATATCTCTAATGACCATGTTTTTGAAAACCTCAATTGCATTGTAATTGGGTCCTGCGTATTAAAGGTGGACTTATTTCGTAGGCTGGTATGCACATACCCATCCTGGTTACCCCTATTGGGATTTCTAATCGGCCGGCCAGCAAAATATTTTTAAGGTGGAGTTTCCTAGTAAATTTGTTTATGTCAATATAGATGGAGAATTTATCCATACCTTGCTTGGGTGCGTGTTTCAGGCCTTTATCCAGAATAGCCAATTGTTTAGTGCTTAAAGTGACCCCACCAATATTAAATACCCCCTCCCCTACAGATTTCTCATCCTTTTTACCCCCCCCCCCTTGTGCCTCGTCTTGTTCTCTATTTCCATGTTGGTTGTAATACGTTGGTTGCGTTACCTGTCCCCTCCTGTCTCCATTCCCTCTCCCCATACCTGAGGGCATTCTCTAAAAAAGGCTCCATTTGTTGGTGTTGCCTAATAGGGTCATATATCGGTTGTGAACCGGTATGTTATACTGGTTATAAGACTCATTTCTATACCCCCTCCCATACCCTCTCTCTGGTGCTCTGTATGGACTTCTCTTTGTGCCCCTGTTTACTCCCCATCCCCTATTGGCCCCTCTCCATCCTCCCCTACTTCCCTCCCCCGGGTGACCTCCCTGTGCCCCATTGTGGGTATATGCAGGCTTAGGGTCCACTCTTTGTTCACTTTGTTGTTCCTCAGTGTAAGATCTCTGTTGCGATTGTTGTTCTTTTACTATTTTAGCCTGAGTTTCTGCTGTTTTTAACTCCTCCTTCTTTTTGATGTGCCATCTATATGTTTCCTTTTTTCTAGTGGCATCAGCATCTACTCTCTTTCTTATTTCTTTCCAATATCTCACCTAACCTTTTAGACCTGTTTTTATACTCCTGAATTATTTAACCACTTCAGCCTTCAGTGTTTTTTCACCTTATGCATCCAAGCTATTTTCACATTTCAGTGTTCTTCCCATTCATTCACTAATAACCTTATCACTACTCATGACATCTAAATGATCTATATCTTGTCTTTTTCGCCACCAATTAGGCTTTTGGGAGGTGGTATTTGTTTTCAGTAATTACTTTATTTTCTATGCATTTTAAAGGGAAAAATGAGGGAAAAAAATGAAAAAAATACACTTTTTCTCCAATCCAATCCCCTATAGTTTTAAAATAAACAATGCTATTGTAGATAAAACACACACATTTAATTTGCCTATTTGTCCTGGTAATCCCAACATTAAAATTATATCCCTAGTGCAATGTATGGGGATAATATATTATTTGGAAGTAAAGGTGTATTTTTTCTATGTTGTGTTTTTTGTTTTCTCATTTTACCCTAGCAATGATTGCAAGCCCTTATTTGCAAAAAAAACCTTAATATACCTTCATGACATACATATTTAAAAAGCTCAGTCACTGAGGTAACTATGTATGTATACTATTTAAAATTCTGTCACTTTGTTTTCTTTTTACAAGCTTTTTATTTAGGAACAGAAAATATGAAAATACAAATGGTATTGCTTTTAACTCCGTTTGTCAGTAAAAATAATTCACATGACCTAGGCCTTCAGCTCTCCAACACACCAAATTCTATTCTCTCACTTCTCACGGTTAAAATGATATCATACATACATAATCACATAGCTTTTTGTCCACACAGCAGACTGCTAACCACGAGCAGCACCAATTGATTTTTCAAAGCCATTTTTTGCATCAAAAGTAATACAGTCAAGTAATACATACAGCCCACTGAAATTGCACAAAAACTTTGAAAATGGTATTTCTTTACAGTTTTTTTTTTCATTTTGGCACTAAAAAAAAATTCACATGACATAGATCTAAGCTTTCAGAACCAGGACAAACATATTGAAACTCACCCTCAGAGGTCTAGCAGGCAGCAAATTCTGAAGTAGAAAAATAGTCCTAAAGTCAGTAGTCAGAGAATGCTTGTCAGCTAATATAAATGTCAGAAGCCCAGCTCGTGGTCAGCAGAGTAGAAAAAATAATTTGAACAGAATGAAAGCCAAGTGGCCAGTGTCTTTTAATGCTAGAGTATGGGCTCAATTCTTCCCCCAAAAAATCTGGATGGAGTTTGTATGTTTTCTTTCTGTGGGTTTCCTCCAAGCTCTCCGGTTTCCTTTCACATCCCAGAATCATGTTGGTAGGCGAATTGGGTTTGGGTAGGGTAGGGATTGGGTTGTAAAACTCTCAAAAGGAATGTCAGTGAAAAATAAAATATAACAATTTTCAGAAGCTGGATAAAAAAAAATACAAATAAAACAACAAAACGGACAAAAAAACCCCTCTAATAATTAAAAACATTTGCATATATTCAGCAGTGGTGCCTGGGAGACATCTCGAGCTCACTCCAACCTGAATTATCGCAAATTCTTTCTGTTTTAGGAAAGCAAACTTTTGTTTTTCTTAACATCTTAGTAAGGGGGCTTTTAGGACCATTGTAGTCCCTTACACACCCCAATGAGTTCTGGGTCACCATGAGCTTGCTGGTTAGTCTGTGCCTCTCGGATTTACAAGCCCTACTCCATAGAGCCAAATTAATCCATGCCATGCACTGATGAGGATCAAACAATCCGAAACAGTCTGTATGCATGTTGGATTATTATGGCTCTGTACATATTAACAAGCTGACACATCATTGCATTCCAGCGGTTCTGGAGGTGTGTTTAGCTTCTAAGGGTACAATGGTTAATTTGCATATATTCAGCAGTGGTGCCTGGGAGACATCTCGAGCTCACTCCAACCTGAATTATCGCAAATTCTTTCTGTTTTAGGAAAGCAAACTTTTGTTTTTATAATTAAAAACAGAGTGATATTTCTCAAAACAGTTCAAAATGCACAGCCCTGGCCGTGACGGACATTTAGGGCAATGGTACCTGGTGTCTTTTCTTGTTCCGGTTTGGCACATACTCTGCATTTCTTTTGGGGGTATTTTTTTCCTGGAGTAGGGGGAAGTGTTACGGGATAGTGCTTCTCCTGAAGCCTCACAACTGCATCTACACCCTGTTGGTTCATCTTCTCATGTGTATGGCCTGAATAAAAAATGAGGGAGTTATTAATTTCCTTCAGAAATGGTAAAAATGCGCCTTTATTTCCAGATTTTTGGGAGAACACGTATGCATTGTATATGGCCAATTGTATTAAGTATATGGCCACCTTCTTATACCAGGCCCTTGTCTTTCTCAGAACGAGGTATGGAGCCAACATTTGGTCCGAAAAGTCAATGGCTCCCATATGTTTATCGTACTCCAGAATGGCTTCAGGTTTCTCTATCTGCTCTCTCCGTGATGTCACTCTTCTGGTAGCCTCGTTGTGAATCGTTGTCAATATCAGCACATCTCTTTTGTCTTTAAATTTCAGCGCAAGGAGCTCATTGCTTCTGAGGCTGTGTTGCTCTCCCTTTTTAAATTTTTTCCCGGTGACCTCCAGAGGCAGACCAATGCGATTGGGCCTTACAGTTCCACAATGTTATGATCACTTCAGCAGCATGTACTGCTGGCTGCAGTTGTATTGTAGCCAAGCAGTTTTTTATTTCATTACATGCATTTGCTCGCATAGTTTTGCTTGCACTCACACTAAGTGTTGATTCCATCTGCAGTCGCTCTGCAGTTCATGGCAGTTTGGGATGCTCTTGTGAAATCAAACATTGTCTGTTGCAGTGGAACTTTAATCCCTTTCATGCAGGTTGCATAGTTTTGTCTGCCTTTTCCTGCTGCCAGCTTGTGACTGATTATCATTCACCTGTGTGGGAATCTGCATGTCTGCTCCCATTGGATGACCTCAGTATAAAGAGCTGCTTCCTGCAGTGCTCCATGGGCTATCATAGTTTCAGTCTCAGCCTGTTACTCTGGGCCCCTGTTCCTGTTCCTAGTTCTCGTGTTATCCCGCGTGGACTGCGCTGACTGCTGCGTAGGAGTCAGTGGGTCCTTCTAGTCCTGTTCTTGTTTATCAGTATTTGTTACTTTGCTAGTCTTGCCTCATATATTGGTTCATCACCAATATATACGCATACTAGCGTGTTTGTTATTTTCCTTGTATTCGTGTTACGTTAATATATCAGTGCTGCTGATATATACGTACTCGAACTGTTGATATCCTGTGTTCAGTCAGTCAGTTTTAGCACGTTTTGGTAGGTTGCGCTTATCGTGATCACCTGTGCTTAGCTAGCTCAGTCCTGTTTCTGCGAGGTAGGCCATCGCTGCGTTCACGATTGGCTACCTCATTTCAGTCTGCCCTGTTTATGGGCGCTTGCTGTTACTGAGTCAGTGACTAGTTTAGCAAGCGTTCATTCTGTCTACCTGTCCTGATCTTTCTGAGTTCTGGTTAATGCGCTCAGCGCTACCTTGCACTGAGCCACTATTGTTAAGTATTGTTTGTATTTGCTCGGATCTATGCCTGCTCTGTGCGCCACATCTCCTACTGGAGCCAGTCCTCTCCTCCACTAGTGTGTTCGCACTATTACTGGGGATATCCTGGTTCCTTGTGCTTGCGTGTGTGTCTCCTTCACGTCAGGATATGCATTACGTGCTGACTGTGGAGAATATACCACCGAGCGTCAGTCATGCTCAGATGTACCAAAATTTGGTTCGGGTACATTCGAATTCGGGTCAACATGACATTCGAATTCGCCTTCGACCACGAAATTCGGTTCGGATTCGGTTCGGGTGCCGGGCTCAAAATTCGGTAAAAAATTTGTGTTCAGGAATTCGGATGCGTTTTTTTTTTAAAGGGAAATCACATTGAAATAGGTGTAATAATAAAAAAAGTGACGTGTGGCACTGGCAGCAGGCAATGCATTGTGTGGACCCTGGCGGTGGGACCACTGACAGCAGGAGGATAAATACAGCAGCAGTAGGAGGAGTGACGTGTGGCACTGGCAGCAGGCAATGTATTGTGTGGATTCTGGCAGTGGGACCACTGACAGCAGGAGGATAAATACAGCAGCAGTAGGAGGAGTGACGTGTGGCACTGGCAGCAGGCAATGTATTGTGTGGACCCTGGCGGTGGGATCACTGACAGCAGGAGGATAAATACAGCAGCAGTAGGAGGAGTGACGTGTGGCACTGGCAGCTGGCAATGTATTATGTGGACCCTGGCGGTGGGACCACTGACAGCAGGAGGATAAATACAGATAAATACAGCAGCAGCAGGAGGATAAATACCTGCACTGACAGCAGGAGGATAAATACAGCAGCAGCAATAGGAGAAGTGACGTGTGGCAATGGCAGCAGGCAATGCATTGTGTGGACCCTGACGGTGGGACCACAGACAGCAGGAGGATAAATACAGCAGCAGTAGAAGGAGTGACGTGTGGCACTGGCAGCAGGCAATGTATTGTCTGGACCCTGGCGGTGGGACCACAGACAGCAGGAGGATAAATACAGCAGCAGTAGGAGGAGTGACGTGTGGCACTGGCAGCAGGTGATGCATTGTGTGGACCCTGGCGGTGGGACCACTGACAGCAGGAGGATAAATACAGCAGCAGTAGGAGGAGTGACGTGTGGCACTGGCAGCAGGCAATGTATTGTGTGGACCCTGGCGGTTGGACCACTGACAGCAGGAGGATAAATACAGCAGCAGTAGGAGAAGGAGTGACATGTGTCACTGGCAGCAGGCAATGCATTGTGTGGACCCTGGCGGTGGGACCACTGACAGCTGGAGGATAAATACAGCAGCAGTAGGAGGAGTGACGTGTGGCACTGGCAGCAGGCAATGTATTGTGATTCTTTATTAAAGAATATCACAACTTATTTTATACAAAAATAGGAAAATAACCAAAATAAATACCATAACAAAACACTAGGCTTTTAGCCCCAAATAGCTTAATATTCAATTGTAGTAGGGGTGGATGAACACCCTGTAGAAAAAGTCACAGGAGACAAAAAACGGGAGCCCAGTAGTGCAATATGTCAATGACCACAATAAAAGAAAATACATTAGAAGCACTACTCACAAAGGGAGGTTGCTGGGGGCAACCAACCACAGGAAGCAGGTGGAGACAATAAACCCGACTCCACTTGGGGTGGTCCTAGCCAGAACCGGAAGGATGGTCGCTAGTGGAAAAAAGGGGGACAGAGTCCACTGTGGGGACTGCACTGGTGGTCTGCCACCTCCCCTCGGACAGGATGTGTCCGGGGGTATACTTAGCACGTAAAAGGGAAAGAGGCGCCCTGGTGTAATAAAAGCATCTAAAATCAGCTTAAAATCTAAAAGTGATATGAAGTAGCTTACCTCAATGACGAAACCTCTGTAGTTAATACAAGGGATTTTTATTAGCACAGGCAACACGTTTCGCGGGTCTCGGCCCGCTTCATCAGGCCAGTAAAAGTGCCTACAATAGCAACAAGAACTCCTCAATATACTTGTACATGTATATCAAACATAATAGTAAAAAATGTTCTACCAAGATCATAAACATTGCGTCATATCATATTGATCAAATTTTTAGATGCGTTTTTTTGTACATACATAATGTTTTTTTATAATAAATTATTATTATGTAAGAAAGAGTAATACTGATGATAATTGTTAGCAGTAAAGGTACTAATCGCAATTAGTGATGGGCCGAACAGTTCGCCTGGTGAACATCCCCGGGCCCCTCACCACCCCCGGGCCGCAACGACCCAGAGCAGCACACCTGCGCCGCCCGGCGGAGCGCGACCCAGACCACACTCCCACCGCCGGGCACCCCCCGCGCACGAGCGCAACGCCACTCATGATGCCACGCACATGCGCAGAGAGCGCCCGGCAACAAGAGCGCGACCCAGGCCGCGCCCCACCGGGCAGCGCCGGCGCACCACCCCGGGCCACCGCGACCCAGAAGCAGCAAGAGGCCCATGGATTTAGAGATGCCCGCCGGCGAACGGCCCGGGAACCGTTCACCACATCTCCAATCGCAATAAAGGAGGAAAACTTAATGTCTCAGAAGAAAAAAAAAAGGGGAGTAGATTGAATAAAAATAATAATTATAAAAATAGTCGCTGCTTTATAAAAATAAATAATAAGTATCAACATTGTTGGTAACATTAATAATCTATAGTAAAAGTATATCGCTCATAAAATCATAGTAAATCTACTATGAATTTATATAAACATAAATAACAATTAAGACCTGGGCAGCTATTGAATATAAATAGAGCCAATTAACTTATCTGTATGTTTTTGGAATGTGGGAGGAAACCGGAGTGCCCGGAGGAAACCCACGCAGACACGGGGAGAACATACAAACTCTTTGCAGATAGTGCTCTGGCTGGGATTCGAACCAGGGACCCAGCGCTGCAAGGCGAGAGAGCTAACCACTACGCCACCGTGCTGCCCAATAATAAATAAATATGTTTCAGAGACATCATTACAGTGCCGTCATATATGCATGGGGCTTGATTCACAAAGCGGTGCTAACCTACTTAGCACGTCTAAAGTCTTTAGACGCGCTAACCAGGGTGCTAAGTAGGTTAGCACCGGATTTCTCAATCAGATCGCGCGCTAACTTTGCGCGCGCAAAGTTTTATGCGCGCAAAGTTTTACGCGTGATAAGTCCCATAGGCTTTAATGGGCACTTCGCACGGAGCGCCCTGTGCTCTGTGCAGTACGCGCGTAAAGTTTTACGCGCATAAAGTTTTGCGCGCGTTAAGTTTTATGCGCAATAAGCTTGTTTAGACGTGCTAAGGGGGTTTTCACAGGCGTGCTAACAGTTAGCACCGCTTTGTGAATCAAGCCCATAGTGCGTGTTGTGCTTGTCATTTAATAGCTACTAGCTCATAAGGGTTACTATTGGGGAAAAGGAACTGGAGAGGTGGATTAAACCCTCTGGTTTGAGGGTTCTCAATCTGAAGATCCAGAACATCTCTCTTGCCCGCAACCGAGCTATTCGATTGGAGCAGGAAGGATTGTCGGGTATATGTTCTATGGGCATGAAGAATAGTGTTTTTGGATCCGAGTTGTGGCACTCCGCGAAGTGCCTTGAGAGACTGTGTTTGGTATATGCTTTGGTGATGTTCCTTCTATGTTGGCCGAGTCTGTCACTCATTTGCTGAGTGGTACGTCCAACGTACTGTTTTTTACATGGGCAAGTGATAAGGTAAATAACATGGGTGGTGCTGCAGTGGAATGAATGGGTGATTTCATATGAGTCTTGTGTGATTTCACAAATGAAGGAAAGTTGCCCTGGATGCAGATAATCACAGGCCAGACATTTAGATGACTTGCATTTTTGTATATTTGGAGTGGTATTTAAACTAGGTGCATGGGATACTAGTGCTCGTGGTCTGCTAGGGGCTACAATGTTTTTGAGGGTTTTTGCTCTTCTGAAGACCAGCTTGGGTTTAGCCTCTAGTTTGGGGCAGAGGTAGGGATCCTTTATTAGAGTTGGCCAATGCTTGTTGATTATAGATCTAATATTTTTGTGGTTAGAGTTAAAGCGAGTAATGAAGGTGGGTTGAGAGTCTGGGGTTTCGTCTTTTTTAGTTTTTGCCTTTAGGAGGGTCTCCTGGTCAAGTTGTCTAGCTCTATGTCTAGCGGATTGAATGAGTTGTTTTGGAAATGATCGCTCTAAGAACTTATTTTCCAGATTGTCTGCTTGGGTGTCATATATAGATAAATTGGAGCAGTTCTTACGTATACGTCTAAACTGCCCGAAAGGTATATTGGTCTTCCAAGGTTTATGATGCGAACTCCCATAATGTACATAGGAGTTCGCATCAACCTTCTTGAAAAAGGTTTTTGATTTGACCACCCCATCCACAATGTACAGTGTCACATCTAGATAGTCGATGGTAAGTGGGTTTGTGTCCATGGTGAATTTTAGTCCCCAATCATTGTTATTGATGGATTCTACAAAGTTCTCTATGGTATTGGTCTCTCCTTCCCACACGAGGATGATGTCATCTATATATCTATAGTACTTTATAATATTATTGCGATATGGAGTTTGGCTCAAAAATAATAGTTCAGAAGAGACCCATCGTAAGATTTGCAAAGGACGGAGCTAGATTGGCCCCCATCGCTGTACCCCTGGTTTGTAAATACGTTGTTTCCTGAAATGTGAAGATGTTGTGAGTGAGTATGAACTGAGTTGCTTGAAGGAGAAAGTTTTTTTGAGGGATAGGCATAGTAGTGTCAGCCACTGACCTATCAAACTACTTTATCAACAAAATTACAACCATCCGGAAGGATATTTCTCTCCTCCACTCTATCGCCCCCGCCTCCACACCACATCCGACTCCTGCCGCTTTCTCCTCCCTTACCTCCTTCAATCCTGTCACGGTGGAGGAAGTCAACCAGCTGCTGGCAACTTCACCTGCCACTTCCTGCCCCCTAGATCCGGTCCCATCTGATTCTCTGTGCCCACATTTTTCTGATCTGGTCCCTGTCCTCACCCATCTGTTCAACCTCTCCTTCTCCACCGGCATCTTCCCCTTCATATTCAAACAGGCCACTGTGCTTCCCCTGCTAAAGAAATCTTCACTTGACCCTGCTCTGCCATCCAACTACCGCCCAATCTCTCTCCTCCCTTTTGCCTCAAAAATTCTTGAACGCCTGGCCCACCAACGCCTGACCAACTTCCTTAACTCCAACTCCCTTCTCGATCCCCTGCAGTCTGGTTTTCGTACAGCCCATTCTACAGAAACAGCCCTCACCAAAGTGGTAAACGACCTTGCCCTTGCCAAAGCCGAAGGTAAACACTCCATCCTGCTCCTCCTGGACCTCTCCTCGGCATTTGACACTGTTGACCACTCCCTCCTCCTCCACTCCCTGCAGCTAATGGGCATTCAGGACCTAGCCTTAGCCTGGATCTCCTCCTACCTCTCCAACTGCTCCTTCACAACATTTTTCAATGTCTCCTCATCCACTCCTACACCCCTCTCAATTGGTGTTCCTCAAGGTTCTGTCCTAGGACCACTACTGTTCTCACTCTATACTGCCTCAATTGGCAAAATCATCTCCTCCATGGGTTTCAATTTAGGGATGGTCGGAATGCCAATTTCCGATTCCGCGGTAAATCCGCATTCCGTCATGTACCGATTACCGATTCCGCTTTCCGCTACCAATTTCCGCATTCCAATGCGGAATTTCCGCCGGAAATCGCGGAAATTCTGCCCGACTTTAACATCGATTTTCTCAAAAACTGTAAGGTCTTTTTGAAAACTTTTTTTTGCATCTTGTTCACAAGATTCAGTTTAATAAACCCTGAAAATTTGGTGTGTCTAGGACTTAAGGGGGCTTTGCTATTAACCGCTAAAGTCGGCGGATTTTTACAGTAATGTAAAATGCAGAAAACCGGCAGATGCAGATTTTCTGCATTTTACGTTGCAGTAAAAATCTGCCGACTTTAGCGGTTAATATCAAAGCCCCCTTAAGTCCTAGATACACCAAATTTTCAGGGTTTATTAAACTGAATCTTGTGAACAAGATGCAAATAAAAGTTTTCAAAAAGACCTTATAGTTTTTGAGAAAAACGATGTTAAAGTCGGGTGGAATTTCCGTGATTTCCGGCGGAAATTTCCGCGATTTCCGGCGGAAATCCGCCTACGGCACTTGCATTACCGATTTCCGCATTCCGATGCGGAAATGCAATTTCCGATCGGAATTTCGGAAATTGCATTTCCGGGGAATCCGAATGAGCATCCCTATTTCAATTATCACCTGTATGCCGACGACACCCAGATATATCTCCACACCCCAGATCTCTCCTCCTCTACCATGGACAAAGTCTCTGCCTGCCTCACATCCATTTCCTCCTGGATGGCTGCCAGGTACCTGAAGCTTAATTTGGACAAGACTGAGCTTCTAATATTCCCACCCCGCACAGCTGCACCCCTCCCAGATCTGCACGTCACTATTGAAAATACTACTATCCACCCTACCTCCCAAGCCCGCTGTCTAGGTGTTGCTCTGGACTCTGAACTTTCCTTTACAGCCCACATCCAAGGTATTGCCAGATCCTGCAACTTCCACCTCCGCAACATCTCCAAGATCTGCTCCTACCTGTCCCCTGACACCACTAAACTCCTTATCCACGCCCTTGTCATCTCCCGCCTAGACTACTGCAATTCTCTTTTATCTGGCCTCCCCTCTAACCGTACTGACCCACTTAAATTGGTAATGAATGCGGCAGCCAGACTGATACATTTTTCACACCGCAGCGCCTCTACAACTCCGCTCTGTAAAGCACTACACTGGCTCCCCATCAGCTTTAGGATCAATTTCAAAATCCTGTGCTTGGCCTACAAATCAGTGCACAAGACCTGCCCGACCTACATCTCTGATCTGGTCCACAGGCACATACCAGCCCGCCCCCTCCGATCCTCCAATGACCTGCGCCTAGTCGCACCTCGCATAACTCAGTCACACGCACGATTGCAGGACTTCACCAGGGCTGCCCCTACTCTCTGGAACTCTCTCCCACCAGCCGTCAGACTCGCCCCCACCTTTAATACCTTCAAACAAGCTCTCAAGACTCACCTCTTCACGCTCGCATACCCCCCTACACCAGCATCATAATATGTTCTGTTAGACGCCCTCTCAAAAGACGCACCTATTGTCTCCACCCCACCCTTTAGAATTTAAGCCTCTGGCAGGGCCCTCCTCCCTAATGTATCAGCTTGATTATGCAATCTTACTCACAACCACCCTTTTTGTAGACTGGAACAGTCTCTATCTTGACCTATGACATTGTATTGTTATCAAATCATTTGCATGATCTTGTTTTGTTGTGAGTTTACATATGTTCTACCTGTATGTTAACCCATTTATCTATTGTGCAGCGCTGCGTAATATGTTGGCGCTTTATAAATACAATAAATAATAATAATAATAATACAGAAAATGGGCTATGGATTGTAGACCCACTTCGTGTCTAATATTAGTATAAGATCTCAAAAAATCCAATTCTGCTAATCCCTCCAATCTCCAACCAATATTCACAAACGAACCCACTGATTCAATACTGAAATAGTGATAAAGGCCGCTGACAAGGAGGGGGGAAGATTGTCATTATGAACACGGTGGACTATGTGACAGAGGCCCGCCGATTGCTACACGATCCAGAATATTATACCACGTTATCCTATGATTCATCACAACAATATAAAAAACAATATGATAATTTAATATCCACAGCACTTAAAGATGGCATAATTTCAAAGGAAGAGAAAGATTTTCTCACCATTACAAACCCTAAAATACCATTTTTTTTATTTTCTTCCAAAAATCCATAAATCATTAATAAACCCCCCCTGGCCATCCCATTATTGCTGGCATTGGATCCCTAACCTCTCCCTTATCTGAATCCATAGATCATTTTCTGCAAAAATATGTAATCACACTTCCCTCCTATCTAAAAGATTCCAGTCAACTCATTCAAGCATTTACTTCATTCAGATGGTCACCAAATTACCACTGGGTGACACTAGATGTCACTGCTCTTTATACTAATATTAGACACGAAGTGGGTCTACAATACATAGCCCATTTTCTGTATTCTGACACTACTATGCCTATTCCTCAAAAAAACTTTCTCCTTCAAGCAACTCAGTTCATACTCACTCACAACATCTTCACATTTCAGGAAACAACGTAATTACAAACCAGGGGTACAGCGATGGGGGCCAATCTAGCTCCGTCCTTCGCAAATCTTACGATGGGTCTCTTTGAACAATTATTTTTTGAGCCAAACTCCATATCGCAATAATATTATAAAGTACTATAGATATATAGATGACATCATCCTCGTGTGGGAAGGAGAGACCATCACCATAGAGAACTTTGTAGAATCCATCAATAACAATGATTGGGGACTAAAATTCACCATGGACACAAACCCACTTACCATCGACTATCTAAATGTGACACTGTACATTGTGGATGGGGTGGTCAAATCAAAAATCTTTTTCAAGAAGGTTGATGCGAACTCCTATGTACATTATGGGAGTTCGCATCATAAACCTTGGAAGACCAATATACCTTTCGGGCAGTTTAGACGTATACGTAATAACTGCTCCGATTTATCTATATATGACACCCAAGCAGACAATCTGGAAAATAAGTTCTTAGAGCGATCATTTCCAAAACAACTCATTCAATCCGCTAGACATAGAGCTAGACAACTTGACCAGGAGACCCTCCTAAAGGCAAAAACTAGAAAAGACGAAACCCCAGACTCTCAACCCACCTTCATTACTCGCTTTAACTCTAACCACAAAAATATTAGATCTATAATCAACAAGCATTGGCCAACCCTAATAAAGGATCCCTACCTCTGCCCCAAACTAGAGGCTAAACCCAAGCTGGTCTTCAGAAGAGCAAAAACCCTCAAAAACATTGTAGCCCCTAGCAGACCACGAGCACTAGTATCCCATGCACCTAGTTTAAATACCACTCCAAATATACAAAAATGCAAGTCATCTAAATGTCTGGCCTGTGATTATCTGCATCCAGGGCAACTTTCCTTCATTTGTGAAATCACACAAGACTTATATGAAATCACCCATTCATTCCATTGCAGCACCACCCATGTTATTTACCTCATCACTTGCCCCTGTAAAAAACAGTACGTTGGACGTACCACTCAGCAAATAAGAGCCAGACTCGGCCAACATAGAAGGAACATCACCAAAGCATATACCAAACACAGTCTCTCAAGGCACTTCGTGGAGTGCCACAACTCGGATCCAAAAACACTATTCTTCATGCCCATAGAACATATACCCGACAATCCCTCCTGCTCCAATCGAATAGCTCGGTTGCGGGCAAGAGAGATATTCTGGATCTTCAGATTGAGAACCCTCAAACCAGAGGGTTTAAATGAATGTTTAGAGCACAATTTTTAACTCAGAGGTCCAGCTTACTATACGTATCCCCATAAGATATACTATCTACCAACCCTGTCCATACATAAATTTACCCTTGGACCAGATACTTACACTTCCTAGTTTCCAACTGTCTCCTCCATCTCTCCAGTTCCTTTTCCCCAATATTAGCCCTTATGAGCTAGTAGATATTAAATGACAAGCACAACACGCACTATGCATATATGACGGCACTGTAATGATGTCTCTGAAACATATTTATTTATTATTATATATCTAAAAGAAAGGGGGCATTTTTTTTTAATTTATATTTATTATTTTTATTATCATTTTTCATAACAAAATATATTATTTCCTGCACATTTGTTAATAAATCTGTGAGCAAATTATGATACCCCACCTGATACCAACAATATGCACTTATAGCATTTTGTAATAATTTAGCATAATAATTATTATTCACTATTTTAGTATTATTAATATAATGTAATTAGTAAAATTGGTTCCAATTGAGATAGTGAAGTTCAGACCAACCTTGAGAATTCACTATAAGCCACCTATTACTAACAATCGTCTATGTTTAAAGAATAGCTTTTATAACAAGCACAAATACCAAATATTTCTACAGCACTATCTATACTGAAGAATTGTTAACACTGCTGCCATCTAGTGTCCATTTACTAAACCTTTTTCCCCCAGCATCTGGATGTTCTCTATTAGAACAGCAAAGTGCTGGCATTCAATAGCCTTTCCCTATACATCGCCCAGAACCAAAATGGTGCCACCAGTACTTCCGGTGGGCGGCCCTTTGTGTGATGACATCATCAATAACTTCTGGTACCGTCCCTTTTTCAGTGTGCATGCTGTTCAAACACTACAGAATTTATTTAACACAGCTCTGCAGAGCCCCTACAGAGGCTCCCTATGCTAGATGATCTTTTCTATTTGGTAAGTGCTCTGACTCTCATTCCATCAGACCACCTAACGCTCCCCCTGCTGTTCACCCACCATACTCAAACTTAGCACAATGAAATGCTGTGTCTTTTCTTTTAATCTATTTGTGACCAGTCTATTTTTTAAAGAGCAACTAGCGCTGTGATCGAATAGCTTATGTAGCTATGAGATACCACCTTAGTCTGACTTATGTGTATATTTATATTCAATAGCTGGCCAAGTCTTAATTGGTATTTATGTTTATATAAATTCATAGTAGATTTATTATGATTTTATGAGCGATATACTTTTACTATAGATTATTAATGTTACCAACAATGTTGATACTTATTATTTATTTTTATAAAGCAGCGACTATTATTATAATTATTATTTTTATTCAATCTACTCCCCTTCTTTTTTTTTTTTCTTCTTCTGAGACATTAAGTTTTCCTCCTTTATTGCGATTGGAGATGTGGTGAACGGTTCCCGGGCCGTTCGCCGGCGGGCATCTCTAAATCCATGGGCCTCTTGCTGCTTCCGGGTCGCGGTGGCCCGGGGTGGTGCACCGGCGCTGCTCGGCGGGGCGCGGCCTGGGTCACGCTCCTGTTGCCGGGCGCTCTCTGCGCATGTGCGTGGCATCATAAGTGGCGTCGCGCTTGTGCGCGGGGGGTGCCCGGCAGCAGGGGCGTGGTCTGGGGCGCGCTCCGCTGGGTGGCGCGGGCGTGCTGCTCCGGGTTGTTGCGGCCCAGGGGTGGTGAGGGGCCCCGGGATGTTCGCCAGACGAACTGTTCGGCCCATCACTAATTGTGATTAGTATCTTTACTGCTAACAATTATCATCAGTATTACTCTTTCTTAATTAATAATAATTTATTATAAAAAAACATTATGTATGTACAAAAAAACGCATCTAAAAATTTGATCAATATGATATGACGCAATGTTTATGATCTTGGTAGAACATTTTTTACTATTATGTTTGATATACATGTACAAGTATATTGAGGAGTTCTTGTTGCTATTGTAGGCACTTTTACTGGCCTGATGAAGCGGGCCGAGATCCGCGAAACGCAATGCCTGTGCTAATAAAAATCTCTTGTATTAACTACAGAGGTTTGGTCATTGAGGTAAGCTACTTCATATCACCTTTAGATTTTAAGCTGATTTTAGATGCTTTTATTACACCAGGGCGCCTCTTTCCCTTTTTACGAGCTTAATATTCAGTCCATTTTCTGAAGGGAAGAAAAACTCAAGAACCAAAATAACTTAAATCTCAGTTATTTAACTTCAATATACATATTATAATACACTATATACACTATACAATATTTACACTATTTACATATTTCAGTAAGAAAGACTAAGCAATCTCACTCCTCCTATGTTTGCAAGCCATCCCTCAAATTTGAGTCATCTAACTAAGTGAAAGAGAAATAGGAAGCTCACCACAAGAAAATTTTCCAAATCAAGGAGGTCTGATGTTCTGCCAAAACAAACGCCATTCCTCCCGACTCAACCTCCTCTCCTCAAGACCCCGAATTTTCCCAACCTCACCAATAATGCCATGCACCACCACCTGAACAGGGAGGACTTTCTGATGGATCGTAATTTGACACCGTGCATTCCAAGTGTAGTACCGAGTCACTAAGCTAACTAAGAATAAAGTGTCCAAATTAAATGACCCCCGGTTATTGAATGCACCATATGTCCACTCCGCATAACTGAGCCGCTCAAGGAAAGGAATACCTAAAGCCCTGCCCACCTGTTTGTATACTTATTTTTTAAAGGAACAGTTCAAAAGAAAATGGTCCATGGTCTCCTCCACACCACCACACTCCGTATGAGGACAACCACGATCCCGATCTCCTATGAACTTTAAATTTCCTCTAACAAAGAGTCTGCCATGAAAGGAGAGCCAAGCCAAGTCCCTGAATTTGTTAGGAATCCTAGGAGAACATAGCAAGCGCAATCCCTCTTCCATAATTGGGCTTGGGCAATCTCTCAGGGCCAATGGATCCTGAAAAAAGATCTAAATCACTCTCTCTTCCAGGGCTTTCCTGGGGATCGAGATAATATCCTCCTTCATCAGATCCCATTGCCGGATCACTTTTAGACACGGTGCAACATAGGCCGGAAGATAATCAGCACTGGCTCTCGGTCTTTTCACCAAACCTCCTTCTTCCCACCGCCTGAGAAAAGGTTTAAACCAGGACTGGAAAATACCCATCCATCCAGGCAATTCCTCTGCATACATTTTACCAAGGTTGTTTTTAATAAATAACAGAGAAAAGAAAACCACTGGGTTGACCATTCCTAAGCCTTGATCGATAAGTGATATTCCTCTTAACGTGGTTCATCTTATTTCCCCAAAGCATTTGGAAAAACAAGCTGTAGATCCTTGTATGAAGAGACACTGGTAAAATACAGACAAAGCTGACATATAACATAATTGGAATCAAATAGGTTTTAATTATGTCAATCCTTTCCCTGAAAGTCAATCGCCAACCTTTCCATCGGACTACCTTAACCTCAGCACATTTTAGTCTGCCTTCCCAATTTTGGTGACCATAGTCACCTGGGCCAAATTCTATGCCGAGTATTTTAATCTTTTCTTTTGGTGCTGGAAAAGAGACCGGAAGCAAGAAGCTCTCATTTTCCTTACCCATCCAGAAAGCTTCACATTTATCCTGATTGATCTTGGAACCTGATGCTAATGAGTAACGGGCAACCTCCGCACAAACACCTTCTGCCTCCTCCTGCCCAGATATCACCACAGTCACATCATCAGCATAGGCCACAACCTTGAGAGGAGATACTCCAGCAATGCCCGACGGCACCCCACACAAGGCTCCACCCTCAATCCTTCTTATGAAAGGATCAATGGCAAAAGCATATAGCAGGGGACTCAAAGGGCACCCCTGTCGCACCCCAGATCTAACCTCAAAGGTTTGTCCAACCCAACCATTAACAAGTGGGAAACTTTCAGCACCTCCAGAATCTCCCGGACCATTAATACGGCTGAAAGAGTACTTCTCTCCTGGACAGAACAGTGCTGCTGGCGAGAAAGTACCACATTTGCCACCTGGCTCAATCGCCAAAAAATTATTTTAGCCAGAATCTTTCGATCAACGTTGAGAAGGCTGATGGGCCGCCAATTCTCAATCATTGAAGAATCTTTACCCTTTGATAAAAGAATAACTGCTGATTCTCTCATAGAGGGAGGAAGCTCATCCTCTGCAAGACTGCGATTGTAAACCTCTGCCAATTCAGGAGCCAAGATGTCCTTGAAAACCTTATAAAATTTGGCCATCAAGCCATCTGGCCCTGGAGTTTTCTTTATAGCAAGATGCTCTATGGCTTTCACCACTTCTTCAGCAGAGATTCTTTCCGTCAAAAACGTAAGAAGAACGTCTAAATTTACCAGTCCTGGAATATCACACAAGAAAGATTCCATCACTGTTTCATCAAGAGATCTGCTACCCAAAAGTTCTCCATAAAAGGATCTCACAATTTCCAGAATCTCTGCTCTGGACTTTACCAGAGATCCCATACTATCTTTGAGACCATAAATGATCTTAACTGCTACACTTTGTTTGCAATTCTGATAAGGGTCCGGCGAGTGATTTTTACCATAATCCCTTTCCAGAAGCAAAGAAGCATGCTGATCATACTGACTTTTGCACAACATATCCTTGATCCTTTTGATCTCCACAGGATCACCATCCCCCGAAACAGCGTTTTCAAGTTTCCGCCTCAGACACTGGTAGGAAACATATTTACCAAAAGCTCTTCTTTTTGCTAGGTTCTTGAAAAGACCTACTGCCCGTTTTTTAACCATCTCCCACCACTCAGACCTACTGCTACAACAGTCCAGCAAAGAAACCTGTGCCTGAAAAAAATCCCTGAAAGATTGTCTTACACTCTCTTCTTTCAATAGCACCGAATTTAATCTCCAAATACCCCTTCCTTTAGGAGGAACATCTGAAACATTCAACACCATAGACAGAATACAGTGATCAGAGAACCCTACCACCTGCACCCCTGGGGATGAGGTAACAGAGCTCTCCTTAACAAAAAATCTATCTATCCTACTCCTACGCTCTCCACTGAAATAAGTGAAACCCGTGTCATCTCGGGTGTGCTTTACATGCACATCCACCAGACCAGCATCCCTAACCATATTATTCAGAAAATTAGTATCATAGCCCAAGCGAGTCTTGGCACCTCTCCTGTCCTTAAGCCTAACTACGGTATTGAAATCACCACCAAAGACTACTTCCTGGGCTGTAAATAGGAATGGCTTGATCTCTGTGAAGAGGCGCTTCCTCTCCCTCTCAGACTGAGGACCATAGATATTAATTAGTCTCAAGTCTTGCCCCCTCACAGAGACGTCCATGACCAAACATCGTCCCGTCTCAATCTTACTTACCCGCCGGAAAGTTACCATGTCGGTCTTAAAAAGGGCCGCCACCCCAGTGTAAGGCTCAGCCGCAAGAGACCAATAAGAGGGACCAAAGTACCAATCCCTCTTTGCTTCATGGATGGCAGATAACGTTTGAAGCCAGGTCTCTTGCAAAAATAAAATGTCGGCATCAAATTGACCGAGAAAAAATATGGCTTCCCTACGAGCACTTGTAATAGACTGATTTTTGTGTAGAAAAATCTGTAAAGCAGTAATTTCCCAATAAGCTATTGGAAAATAATCCTATTCTTTGAAATATCTATGTAAATAACAGGCTGAAATACAGGATCAGGATTTGGGCTATCTATTGCCTGAGTCTGTTTATGTTTAGCAACTTGTTGACCTGGGGAAAGTACCTAAGGGGAGGCTCATGGCTTGGCTGCCTCATTCTCATCAGACATGATGCAGGCAGAGGAAGCATGCTCATGAAGTCCTTATTTATAATTCCCTTTTTCAGGTATTTTATCCATATTTTGAGCTCAAAGTGAATTAACTGATTGCTAGACAGTTATTGTATGTTATATGAACAACTTATGAACATGTTAAATGTATGTAAAGCAGATATTTGCTGTGGTTAACTGAGCAGGGCTGTATGTGTTATATATCAGGCAGCTAGCCATTCAGCCATTTTAGTGTATATGTGTTATATATCAGGGAGTTATACTGTATATTAGAAAGCTAGCTAATTCAGTCATTTCAGTACTAGGGGCCTGATTCACAAAGTGGTGATAACTCAGTTATAGAGATGTAGCGAACGGTTCGCCGGCGAACGGTTCCAGGCGAACTTAGGGGGTTCGCGTTCGCCTGCACCAGGCGAACTTTTGCGGAAGTTCGATTCGCCCCATAAAGCACTATGAGGGTCAACTTTGACCCTCTGCATCACAGTCAGCAGGCACATTGTAACCATTCAGGCTACACTAAGCCCTGGGGCCCCACCCCCCCTTATATAAGGCAGGGTCCGGCGGCCATTAGCCTCACTCGTGTGCCTGCTAGAGAGAGGAAAGGGACAGCTGCTGCAGACTTTTTCTCCTAGGGACAGATTAGTTAGGTTCTAGGCTGCTTTGCTTGCTCCTGACTGATTATTATTGCTTTTAAAGCACCCAGCAACAGCTTTTTTCAGAGCTCATCCTGTACATTTTTTTTTTCTGTGTGTCAAACTGACACTTTTGTTGCATGCACAGCCTTGCTAATTGATATTGTGTGTGCCACTGCCAGCAGCCCAGCACATTCAGTGACTACCTGTGTGTGTGACAGGGAGCTGCATATTGTACTACCCAGTACTGCATATACCCCAGTACCTGTTGTGTTTACTTAACCCACCTCATCACTGCATATACCTAGCTTTGTGTTGAGTGAACCCAGCTCACTGCATCTAACTACCCAGTACCTGTTGTGTTTACTTAACCCACCTCATCACTGCATATACCTAGCGTTGTGTTGAGTGAACCCAGCTCACTGCATATAACTACCTGTTGTGTTGAGTGAGAACCCACCTGGCCACCTCACTGCATCTAACTACCTGTTGTGTTGAGTGAGAACCCACCTCACTGCATCTTAAGTACCTTTACTGTTCAGTGAACCCAGCTCACTGCATCTAACTACCCAGTACCTGTTGTGTTTACTTAACCCACCTCATCACTGCATATACCTAGCGTTGTGTTGAGTGAACCCAGCTCACTGCATCTAATTACCCGTTGTGTTGAGTGTGAACCCACCTGGCCACCTCACTGCATCTAACTACCTGTTGTGTTGAGTGAGAACCCACCTCACTGCATCTTAAGTACCTTTACTGTTCAGTGAACCCAGCTCACTGCATCTAACTACCTGTTGTGTTGAGTGAAAACCCACCTGGCCACCTCACTGCATCTAACTACCTGTTGTGTTGAGTGAGAACCCACCTCACTGCATCTTAAGTACCTTTACTGTTCAGTGAACCCAGCTCACTGCATCTAACCACCCAGTACCTGTTGTGTTTACTTAACCCACCTCATCACTGCATATACCTAGCGTTGTGTTGAGTGAACCCAGCTCACTGCATCTAACTACCCAGTACCTGTTGGGTTTACTTAACCCACCTCATCACTGCATATACCTAGCGTTGTGTTGAGTGAACCCAGCTCACTGCATCTAACTACCTGTTGTGTTGAGTGAGAACCCACCTCACTACATCTTAAGTACCTTTACTGTTCAGTGAACCCAGCTCACTGCATCTAACTACCCAGTACCTGTTGTGTTTACTTAACCCACCTCATCACTGCATATACCTAGCGTTGTGTTGAGTGAACCCAGCTCACTGCATCTAACTACCTGTTGTGTTGAGTGTGAACCCACCTGGCCACCTCACTGCATCTAACTACCTGTTGTGTTGAGTGAGAACCCACCTCACTGCATCTTAAGTACCTTTACTGTTCAGTGAACCCAGCTCACTGCATCTAACTACCTGTTGTGTTGAGTGAGAACCCACCTGGCCACCTCACTGCATCTAACTACCTGTTGTGTTGAGTGAGAACCCACCTCACTGCATCTTAAGTACCTTTACTGTTCAGTGAACCCAGCTCACTGCATCTAGTAACTACCCAGTACCTGTTGTGTTTACTTAACCCACCTCATCACTGCATATACCTAGCGTTGTGTTGAGTGAACCCAGCTCACTGCATCTAACTACCCAGTACCTGTTGTGTTTACTTAACCCACCTCATCACTGCATATACTAGTGTTGTGTTGAGTGAACCCAGCTCACTGCATCTAACTACCTGTTGTGTTGAGTGAGAACCCACCTCACTGCATCTTAAGTACCTTTACTGTTCAGTGAACCCAGCTCACTGCATCTAACTACCCAGTACCTGTTGTGTTTACTTAACCCACCTCATCACTGCATATACCTAGCGTTGTGTTGAGTGAACCCAGCTCACTGCATCTAACTACCTGTTGTGTTGAGTGTGAACCCACCTGGCCACCTCACTGCATCTAACTACCTGTTGTGTTGAGTGAGAACCCACCTCACTGCATCTTAAGTACCTTTACTGTTCAGTGAACCCAGCTCACTGCATCTAACTACCTGTTGTGTTCAGTGAACCCAGCTCACTGCATCTAACTACCTGTTGTGTTCTGTTGTGTTGAGTGAGAACCCACCTCACTGCATATAGCTAGCATACCCCCGAGATGGACAAAATGGACAAACCAGGTAGAGGAAGAAGTAGAGGCAGACCTAGAGGAAGGCCACCAGGCACCGACAGGTCTGTGGCTGTGCGAGGTGGTGTTGCTGTGATTTCATGCGGACCTGCCCCAAAATACAGTGCTCAGAAGAAGGCACGTACCATCACTTCCCAAAAACGTGAGGAGGTGCTTGAGTATTTAACACAGAACACCTCATCTCCCGCAGCCATCAACGCTACAACAAGCACCACATCCACTGCATTTGACACTTCGCAGGAGTTATTTGGTGGTGGTGGTGAAATCACTGATTCCCAGCCACTACTGCAACAACAACAAGAAGGCGCAGGTACACCACCTCATACGTCTGAGTTAGGTGGCGATAGTATGGACGTAACGTGTGTGGATGGGGATGATGGTGGACCACCTGAAGTTGGTGCACTTGAGGAGGTGTCTGAGGAAAGCGCAGCTGGCCAGGAGGATTATGATGACGATTATACGGATACCACATATGTTCCCGGTAGAGGAGATGACCAGGGGGAGAGTTCAGAGGAGGAGTCAGAGAGGAGTAGGAGGAGACGACTCCATGATAGAAGCAGAGGGAGCTCGTCCTCAGAAACAGCTGGGGGCAGTGTCCGGCGCCATGTATCACCAGCTATGGCCAGCCAGCCAACATGCCCTTCAACGTCAGCTGCTGATGCACCCGTAGCATCATCACCCCAGGGGGGTTTAGCGGTTTGGAAAATTTTTCACGTGTGTGTCTCAGATCGGAGCAAAGCCATCTGTTGTCTCTGCCAGCAAAAATTGAGCCGTGGAAAGGCCAACTCTCACGTAGGGACAAGTGCCTTACGAAGGCACCTAGAGAGAAGGCACAAACAGCTATGGCAAGAACACCTGAGGAAAAGCAGCACCCCTCAAAAGACAAGCCACCCTCCTTCTCCTCTTCCTCCTTCAGGTGCATTGTCTTCATCCACTTTCTCCCTTGCACCTTCACAGCCACCCTCCTCCACACCGCCTCTTCCCTTCAGCGGTTCCTTCTCCTCTGCCCACAGCAGTACCCAGCTGTCCGTGAAGGAAGTATTTGAGCAGAAGAAGCAAATGTCTGCCAGTCACCCTCTTGCCCAGCGTCTGACAGCTGGCGTGGCGGAACTATTAGCTCGCCAGCTATTACCATACAAGCTGGTGGAGTCGGAGGATTTCCGTAAGTTTGTGGCCATTGGTACACCGCAGTGGAAGATACCAGGCCACAATTATTTTTCACAAAAGGCCATACCCAAACTGTACCATGCAGTTGAGAGGCAAGTGGTGTCATCTCTGGCACACAGCGTTGGGTCAAGGGTCCACCTGACCACGGATGCCTGGTCTGCCAAGCACGGGTAGGGCCACTACATTACATGCACAGCCCATTGGGTCAACCTGGTGACCGATGGCAGCAAGCAGGGAGTACGTGGCTGCGCAGAGGACCGACTTGTCACACCTCCACGGCTTGCAGGCAGGCCTCCAGCCACCTCCTCTCCATCTGCTATCACCGCTTCGGTGTCGTCATCCTCCTCCTCCTTGGCTGGTGCCGCCATCTCCTCTCCAGCTCCACAGCCCCAGCACCCCAGGGCCTATGCTGCATGCCAGGTGCGACGGTGTCATGCAGTGTTAGACATGTCTTGCCTGAAAACGGAGAGTCACACTGGAGCAGCTCTCCTGGCTGCTCTTAACAAACAGGTGGAGCAATGGCTGACCCCGCACAAGCTTGAGATGGGCAACGTGGTGTGTGACAACGGCAGCAATCTCATTGCTGCGTTGAATTTGGGAAAGCTGACACACATACCCTGCATGGCACATGTGCTTAATCTGGTTGTGCAAAGATTTGTGTCCAAGTACCCAGGCTTAGAGGACGTCCTGAAGCAGGCCAGGAAGTTGTAAGGGCATTTCAGGCGCTCTTACAAGGCCATGGCACGCTTTGCGGACATTCAGCGTAGAAACAACTTGCCGGTGAGACGCCTGATTTGCGATAGCCCGACTCGCTGGAATTCCACCCTGCTGATGTTCTCTTGCCTGCTAGACCAGGAGAAAGCCGTCACCCAGTACCTGTATCATTACAGTACAAGGACACAATCTGGGAGGATGGGGATGTTGTGGCCCAACAACTGGACACTGATGCGAAATGCATGCAGGTTCATGGAGCCCTTTGAGGAGGTGACCAAACTGGTGAGTCGCGATGAGGGCACCATCAGCGACTTGATCCCCTACGCCTACTTCCTGGAGCGTGCCGTGCGTAGAGTGGTGGATACAGCTGTGGAAGAGCGTGAACAAGAAGAGTTATGGCAGCAGGAGTCGTGGGAGCCATTTACACATGAACCCGATGTTTCCACAACACCGGCGGCAGCACAGAGGGGGGAGGAGGAGGAAGAAGAGGAGTCGTGTGGGGAAGGAGAGGAGTCAGACTCTGATGATGGTGATGATGAGAAAAGTATTTCTGTGGAGGAGGAAGAGGCGGCGGAAGGAGAACAACCGCGGCAGCCATCACAGGGGGCTTCTGCTGCTCCACGTTCCCGTGGTATTGTTCGTGGCTGGGGGAAGGAAGAGGAGTTGCGTCCCGTCACTGAGGAAGAGCAAGAGGAGATGGAGAGTACATCTGCATCCAGCTTTGTGCAGATGTCCTCTTTCATGTTGTCCAGCCTGTTGAGGGACTCCCATATCAAAAAACTCAAGACGAATGACCTGTACTGGGTGGCCACGCTACTAGACCCTCGGTACAGGTACCAACTCAACAAAAGGCGGAAAGGATGCAGCACTTGCAGAACAAGCTGTCGATGATGCTTTACAATGCATTTAAGGGTGATGTGGCTGCACAACGCAATCAAGGTACCACTGGCAGTAACCCTCCTCCTCCCAAGTCCACGCAGGCAAGAACAGGACGCTCCAGCGATCTCAGGGTGATGTCGGACATGCGGACGTTCTTTAGTCCAACTCCTCGCCATAGTCCTTCCGGATCCACCCTCCACCAACTCCTGGACCGGCAGGTAGCCGACTACCTAGCCTTGAGTGTGGATGTAGACTCTGCGAAAAGCGACGATGAACACTTGGACTACTGGTGCAGGCTTGACCTGTGGCCAGAGCTGTCCCAATTTGCCATACAACTTCTCTCTTGCCCTGCCGCAAGCGTCCTGTCAGAAAGGACCTTCAGTGCAGCTGGAGGCATAGTTACTGAGAAGAGAAGTCGCCTAAGTCACGACAGTGTTCAGTACCTGACCTTTATCAAAATGAATGAGGAATGGATCACGGAGGGCTACTGCACAACCGAAGACTAAGTCAGTCCCCACACACAGCATCTCTGCCTGCAGGCCGCTTGACTGCCTTCTCCGCCACTACCAACAGGGTCCAAGACTCTAGGCGGATTCCTGAATTTTTAAGGCCGCTGCTAGCAGCGGCCGCTACACTAATTTTTCTGGTGCGTGTACATGTGCCCATCCCCCTTTGTGATCATTACCTTGCCGCGGTGAAGGGGCTTGCGCATCACAATGAAGCAATGACCGCCGGCTATTTGAGTGTCTCGGGTGGGGGTGGCACACAAAAGATAATAAGGTCGTTGCTTCATTGTGGTCAGACCAAATTTGATCAGCTGGACAGTCACTGTTCTGTCATTCAGCTACATCAGCCGGGCGAGCATATGGGCTGAAAAGCCACCATTACCTGCACTCTCGTCATGGTGCGCACCAGTCCAGCACGGCCGTCACTACACAAACGCCTGTTTGCAGTCACTGCATACCTTTCACTGCATCTGTGACTGCACATTATACCTGGCAGTCAGTGCATAACTTGCACTTGAATGGATACACTTTCAAACAATTTAAAAATACAACCATCTATCATTTTCAAAAAATTTAAAAAAAGGGCAAAAAAACTTGCCCTCCGTAAAACATTCTTGGCAAATGCTTTCGACTTGGTTTGTCTTCCGCTGGCTCAAGGGTCCATCTGACCACAGATGCCTGGTCTGCAAAGCACGGTCAGGGCAGCTACAGCATGGGTCTCAGCAGGCTCCCACTTCGGGCCGGAATCCAACCTTCATTCCCCGCGGTGACAATGGCAGACTTGCCCTCCATAACGGATTCCCGTTAAAGGATTTAAAGTTAATTCATTTCAATTAGGGACGCAAAAGGTCCTCCTGAGTCCTGTATTGTTATTTTTGGTCACTACCTCGGGGCGGGCGTGCATGCCTGCCTGCCTCCCTCCTTGCCTGGATGTGTGGTGGTAGACGTTGATCAGGCTCCAACTCCGGAACGCAATACAAGAGGGAGCTCGTCCTCAGAAACAGCTGGGGGCAGTGTCCGGCACCATATATCGCCCGCTATGGCCAGACAGCCAACATGCCCTTCAACCTCAGCTGCTGATGCCACCGTAGCACCATCAGCCCAGGGGGGCTCAGCGGTTTGGAAATTTTTTAACGTGTGTGTCTCAGATCGGAGCAAAGCCATCTGTTGTCTCTGCCAGCAAAAAATGAGCCGTGGAAAGGCCAACTGTCACGTAGGGACAAGTGCTTTATGAAGGCACCTGGAGAGAAGTCACAAACAGCTATGGCAAGAACACCTGAGGATAAGCAGCACCCCTCAAAAGACAAGCCGCGGAGAACAACCGCGGCAGCCGTCACAGGGGGCTTCTGCTGCTCCACGTTCCCATGGTATTGTTCGTGGCTGGGGGGAGGAAGAATGGATACACTTTTAAACAATTTAAAAAAACAACCATATAAACTTTCAAACAATTTAAAAATACAACCAGCTATCATTTTCAAATTTTTAAAAAAAAAAGGCCAAAAAAACTTGCCCTCCGTAAAACATTCTTGGCAAATGCTTTTGACTTGGTTTGTCTTCCGCTGGCTCAAGGGTTCATCTGACCACAGATGCCTGGTCTGCAAAACACGGTCAGGGCAGCTACAGCATGGGTCTCAGCAGGCTCCCACTTCAGGCCGGAATCCAACCTTCATTCCCCGCGGTGACAATGGCAGACTTGCCCTCCATAACGGATTCCCGTTAAAGGATTTAAAGTTAATTCATTTCAAATACACAGCAGGGCCTCGAAAGTCCGCCTCCTGTATTGTTATTTTTGGTCACTACCTCGGGGCGGGCGTGCATGCCTGCCTGCTGCCCTCCTTGGATATGTAGTGGTAGCCATTTCTCAGGCTCCACACCGGATTCCATCCCTCATTCCCCGGCCATTACCCGGGGTCACAAATGGCAGATTTGCCCGCCTCCATATGATTTTCGTGAAAGGAATGTGGTGTCATCTTTGCCCGCCATAACTAGTTCTCATTAAAGGATTTAAAGTACATTCATTTCAAATACACAGCAGGGCCTCGAAAGTCCTCCTCCTGTATTGTTATTTTTGGTCACTACCTCGGGGCGGGCGGGCGTGTCCGCTGCCCTCCTTGGATGTGTAGTGGTAGCCGTTGCTCAAGCTCCACACCGGATTCAAACCCCTCATTCCCCGGCCATTACCCGGGGTCACTATGGCAGACTTGCCCGCCTCCACAGGATTCTCATTGTAGCGGTACTGAACAAGTACACAGCAAGTAGAAAATGTAATTTAAAAACAAAACGTAAGCTTTTTAACAATGCCATGGAAAGTTGAGAAGGAAGTCACACATTACCTGACATCACTGAGTGAGGAAGAGCAATCTCGCCATGTTGCGCAGTAGTCCAGCATGGCCGTCACTACACAAACAGCTGTTTGCGGTGCGTTACACAGTGAGTTTGGTTTGTCAGTGTTAAAGGGACACTTAAGTCAAACAAAAAAAATGAGTTTTACTCACCTAGGGATTCCAATAGCCCCCTTCAGCTGTCCGGTACCCTCGCCGTGTCCCTCCAATCCTCCTGGCCCCGCCGGCAGCCACATCCTGTTTCCGTGACAGGAGCTGACAGGCTGGGGACGCGAATGATTCTTCGCGTTCCCAGACACATTAGCACCCTCTATGCTGCTATATGGTATATGATATATGCTATAGCAGCATAGATGGCTCTATTATGGCCAGGAACGCGAAGAATCACTCGCGTCTCCAGCCTGTCAGCTCCTGTCACGGAAACAGGAAGTGGCTGCCGGTGGGGCCAGGAGGATCGGAGGGAGACGGCGAGGGCACTGGACAGCTGCAGGGGGCTATTGGAAGCCCCAGGTGAGCAAAACTCATTTTTTTTGTTTGACTTAAGTGTCCCTTTAAGCAGTACTCTAATTACACTCCCTGATTGATGTATAAACATGCGAGATGTTTGAAAGCACGTTAGGCCTGCATTTTAGCATTCAATGTGATTTCTGCCCTTAAAACGCTGCTTTGCGTCACATCCAGATTTTTCCCCGGGACTTTTGGCATGTATCCCACTCCGCCATGCCCCCCTCCAGGTGTTAGACCCCTTGAAACATCTTTTCCATCACTTTTGTGGCCAGCATAATTTTTTCTATTTTTCAAAGTTCGCCTCCCCATTGCAGTCTATTGCGGTTCGCGAACTTTTCCACGAACCAAACCTTCCACGGAAGTTCGCGAACCCGGTTCGCGAACCGAAAATCGGAGGTTCGCGACATCTCTACTCAGTTATCACACCTAAAAGACTTTAGGCGTGATAACCTTTGCACCGCTGAGTTAGCACCACTTTGTGCTCTTTATCGCGCGCAAAGTCCCGCAATCGCGCAACTCTGCGCGCATCGCCTATAGGGTTTAATGGGCGCATTGCGCGCACTGCACCGCGCGCCGCGCGATTGCGTGCGCAATAGTTTACGCACGGAAAATTTGCGCGAGTTTCTTCTTATCATGCCTAAACTGAGTCTAGGCGTGATAAAGGGCTTTTCACTGGCGTGCAAACACTTTGCCCGCTTTGTGAATCAGGCCCTATATGTGCTATATGTTAGGCAACCAGCACTCAGCCATGTTAGTGATTTGCAGAAGAAGAGAAGATCAGGCCTCACAGCCAGTATGTAATGTGTGTGTTCATATGAAGCCTTATAACTCACAGATCTGTAGGAATAATATGTTTATTGTAAATGCATTTGAGCTAGTGTGCAGCCACATGTGTGTTTAGTGACTACCTGCAGTCAGCCATGCTGGAACCATACACACATGACAGTTTTTCCTGCATAAATAAAACCGCTAGAATTCTGACAGTGTCACAGTGAATCTATGCAGTTATGAAGATCAGCCTGCAAAGTTAATGCATCTTTATCTGTTCAGCAAGAAATGCTTTTGTATTTGCACTTTTATATGACTGTTATATGGACGAGAACTGGATGTTATTGTGGAAAAGTTCTTATTGAAAACCTTTTTCTATGCTATACAAGATTTTATTTGAATAAATATTCTCATCAGACATGATGCAGGCAGAGGAAGCATGCTCATGGAGTCCTTATTTATAATTCCCTTTTTCAGGGTGTAACATACTCACAGATCTCATACTAGCAACATTAATGGTTGCTAGTTTTAAGGGGGGGGGGGGGACCTCCATCAAGATAAATGAGAATGAGATTGCTTACCCTTCCTTAAACTGTACTTTCCTCTTCCTTAGAGGAAGTCACATCCATTTCCTCAGTCTCCTTTCCGGCTGAGACAATTTCACTTTCATCAAATAAATCTTCATCATTATCTACACTATCCGACAAATTTTCATATTTATTTTGCAATTTTACCTCCTTCTTTTTCCTAAGCTCTTTCAATTTTTTGGACGCTTTCTCTATTGGTATATTCTTTTTTTCCCTCCTCCCCCTCACTCCAGACACCTTCCCCATCTTCTGAGGTTTGGCCTTCTCCTCAATTTTTTCTTTCTTTTTACTCTCTTTCTGTTTAGTAAAAGCAAGAAGTTTTAAATCAGGATGATACCATTTATTGGCTAACTACAAATGAATAAGAATAAACAAGCTTTCGGCCTTGCAGCCTTCGTCCGGTTTATATCCTGTTAGTTTGCAAGCTGGTGGTACAGACAGCTTATATACATGCAACATCAAAAAGGGAAAACAGATATTTTTTTCAAGCATAAATACATCATTAAGATGCCTTAATACAAACAGACCATCTAAATGGCGTAAGATAAGGATCCTTGTTTACTTTATTGCTCACAGACCTGGTATTAGGATTGACCCAGAGGTATTGTAAATTCTTAGTTCACAAGTTCAGCTAGGGTGGCTGAGACAGTTCATATATCATCAATCTCATACCAATATAGCAAGTTGTTGTCCTTATTCAGACCCTTCTGCACAGCTTTGAAACAATTTATAAATTTTGTTTCTGCTATTAATCGGTCATTTGACGTTTTGAAGCCGCCCTTCAGGGCAGTGACACGAAGATCATCCATGCTGTGTCCGTTGGACCGAAAGTGTGTAGCAACTGGGAGTCCAGATTTGGTATCATTAATAGTGTGCCTGTGTCCATTCATACGTTTGCGCAGAGTTTGTCCAGTTTCTCCCACGTACATAACATTGGGGCATTTAGCACACATGATCAGATATACCAGATTGGTGGACCCACAAGAAAATTTACCTTGTATTCTGTACTCCTGTTGTGAACCTGGTATCGTTATCCTGTCAGTGGAGTAAATGTGTCTGCAGGTCCCACATATTTTTTGTCGGCAGGGTGATGTTCTGTTTTGTTGAGGCCTATTCAAAGAGCTCCTGACAATCATCTGTTTTAGATTGTGTGGTTGCCGATATGACAAGAGTGGAGGTTTAGGGAATATTGTTCTCAGTCTGTGATCCTTGTGTAAAATGGGATGAAGTTCCTTAGCAATCCTCCTTAAGATTTCCAGGTGTGGGTTGTAGGTGACAACCAAAGGGACACGTTCCTCTTTCTGGTTTTGCTTATATTTCAGGAGTTCAGTCCTGGGGATGTTGCTGGACACAAGGACACAAAAACACAGCTTATATACACTGACATACAGAGGAGAAACATTCTTTAGCAAACATAAATGTAATTAGATGCCTTAACTGTTACTGAGGAGGCTTTCCCAGGCATCCTATCTAAATTGATAAGATCAATAGAATCCTCAACATGACATAAAGCAGACTCTGGTGATGAAGAGACATCGTAAATTCCGAATTCAAATGGTAACTGGCCTGGTTACATGCACCATTAATTCTAAGCTTAAGAGAATTGTGGCATTTAAAGCCAGCACCTGAAAGCAAATAAAATGAATAGTGACAGTGAATTCCATCTTACACAGCATATGGCACAAATATGAATGAAAAGATAGAAAAATTAAAATTTAAAGAATTGTGGCATTTAAAACCCATCATACCAGCACAAAAAGTTAGAGTCCTTGTTTAAACCATCTTGTACAGTTTTGATCCAATTTATAAACTTAGTTTCTTGTGTTAGTCTCATGTTTCCCGATTTGAAGCCACCCATTAATACAGTGACGCGAAAATCGCTTAAACTGTGTCCAGGTAAACAAAAGTGTGTTGGTATTGGGAGATCAGTATATTTTGCAATATCCTTTTTCCTGCTGTTAATAGTGGATCTGTGGTGTGTCATGCGATCCCGCAGTGGTTGACTTGTTTCTCCCACATAAATTCCTTTGGGGCATTTTGCACACATGATCAGGTATACCACATTAGATGAGTCGCAGGAAAAGGTGCCTTGTACTTTGTATTCCTGTTGTGTACCTGGTATTAGTATCCTGTCAGTGGAATGGATGTGTTTACAGGTCCCACACGTTTTCCCTCGGCAGGGGAATGTTCCATTCTGCTCTTGCCTATTTAAGGCACTCCTCACTATCATCTGCTTAAGATTGGGTGGCTGTCGGAACGCTAGGAGGGGAGGTTCAGGGAATATCTTTTTCAGTCTCTGATCCTTGTGTAGAACAGGATGAAGTTCTTTTGCAATCTTTCTTAAGATTTCCAGGCGTGGGTTGTAGGTTACTACCAGTGGGACACGGCTCTCTTCCTGGCTCTGCTTGTACTCCAGGAGCTGAGTCCTAGGGATGTTGTTAGCTTTCTTGATTTGGGTCTCAGCCATTAGAGGATTGTATCCCTGTTTTATGAAATTCTTCTTCAGGTAATCCAGGTGTTTGTCTTTGTCATCCTTGTCAGAACAGATCCGATTGCATCTTATTGCCTGGCTGTAAATTATGGAATTCTTTATATGTTTGGGGTGGAAACTGTCATACCTGAGGTATGTGGGACGATCCGTCGGTTTGCGGTACATGGACGTTTGTAAGCTGTTCTCTCTGATGTATATGGTGGTGTCAAGAAAGTTAATCTCCCTGTGAGAGTAGCTCAATTTCAGTTTGATTGTGGGATGGAAGGCATTTAAGTTCCTGTGAAATTGGATAAGATCCTCCTCACTTGCAGACCAGATGATCAAGATGTCATCGATAAAACGGAAGTAGGCCATGGGTTTTATATGACAAGTATTCAGGTATTCTTCTTCAATCTTTGCCATGAAGAGATTTGCATACTGCGGTGCAAACCGTGAGCCCATTGCCACTCCCATTTGCTGTAAATAGAGGTCCTCCCCAAAAGTGAAATAATTGTGGGTGAGAACGAATCTCATTAGTCCAGCAATTGAGTTTATAGGTGTGCCCAAACCTTGAAGATATTTGCGACAGGCCGCAATACCATCATTGTGGGGAATGTTGGTGTACAGAGACTCTACATCCATAGTGGCAAGAATGGTGCCTCCAGGCACTGGGCCAATGGCTGCCAGTTGGTTCAGGAGGTGTGTAGTATCCTGTATGTAGCTGGGTCTTTTACAGACTAGAGGCTTCAAAATGTTTTCCAACCACCCTGAGATATTCTCTGTGAGAGTTCCATTCCCTGAGATTATGTGCCTGCCTGGGTTCCCCTCTTTGTAGACTTTGGGAAGCATGTAAAAGCAGGCGGTTCTCGGCTTTTCCGGGATAAGAGTCTGTACATGAAGCCTGGTGTTTACGGGCAATTTCTTTACCATCCTATTGAGTGCCATCCTGTACCTTTTTGTTGGGTCCTCCTGTAATTTGGCATAGTGCGTGGTGTTAGACAACTGTCTTTGTGCCTCCTGGATATAGTCACTGGTGTTCATGATGACTATGGCACCCCCTTTATCCGCTGGTTTAATAATAATGTCCTTATTCTCCTTAAGGGATGTGATAGCTTGTTGCTCTTGCAATGTTATGTTATGAGCCAGTGTTTTTCTTTTATTCAGAACCCTGTCAGAGATTTGGCATCTAAATTTGTTGATGTATTTGTCCAGGGTAGGATTTTTTCCAGCTACAGGGGTCCATCCGCGTTTTTTTGTGGATCTGGTGTGTGTTGGCTCATTATCAGTAGTGTTGCAAGATTCCTTGTCATAGTAGTGTTCCTTGAGACGTAGCTTCCTGAAGAATTGCTCCATATCACCACAGAGTGCAATCTTGTTTATGGGCTTTGCAGGGCAAAATGACAGGCCGTTGGACAGTACTGCCATTTCAGCTTCAGTGGCCTGATAAGAGGAAAGGTTAATGACACCTGTGGGTTGCTCTTTCTCTGCTGCTGCGGTATCCAGGTGTCCACTCTTTATTTTGAGTCTCTGAAGTTTTTTCTTCTTGTTTTTAATTAAGATCCTCTGCAATTTCCTATAGAAGGTCTGTAGCTGTTCCCATGCTCCTGTGGGGTCATCAGTTAAAAATTATTTCAGGCTTTGTATATGGTCCTTCACAATCCTCTTCATGTTATAGCAGATTTTTATGGGAACAGTAAATTCGGGCGCCTGAGGCAAGTGGACAAATCGGGCGCCGCCATTCACTCCCATAATAAATATCGTTTAATGGGCGCCCGACAGGAAAAAAGGGCGCCGGAGAAAAATATCGTTTTATAAGCGGCGCCCGGAGACTTTTACTGTTTTATAACTGCTTCTCATGATTACACATTATTTTATGATTTATAATTTTTTAAACATTATTTTTAAATGAAAAACAGTACAATCTTTTTTAAAACATTATTTTTAAACGAAAAACAGCACAATATTTTTTTCACACGTTATTAATGCTTATCACAGGGGGGTCTTAGGTTTAGGCACCACCAGGGGGGTCTTAGGTTTAGGCATCAACAGGGGGGTCTTAGGTTTAGGCACCACCAGGGGAG
Source organism: Hyperolius riggenbachi (assembly GCF_040937935.1). NCBI lineage: Eukaryota > Metazoa > Chordata > Amphibia > Anura > Hyperoliidae > Hyperolius > Hyperolius riggenbachi. Next base: position 169,147,535 of record NC_090655.1, read on the forward strand.
TCTTAGGTTTAGGCACCACCAGGGGAGTCTTAGGTTTAGGCACCACCAGGGGAGTCTTAGGTTTAGGCACCACCAGGGGGGTCTTAGGTTTAGGCACCAACACGGGGGTCTAGGGGTTAGGGGTAGTTACAGGGAGGGTTACTTACTATTTTTTTTTAAACGTTATTATACGTTTCACTTTTTAAACGGAAGATTAACGTTTTCACAATTGCCAATTTCATGCACATTATTTAATGATTTATAACTTTATAAAACATTATTTTTAACCGAAATATAGTACATTATATTTTTTAAACGTTATCCATGTTTATCGTTTAAAACCCGGCACCCTTTTTTCCCAGCGCCCCTTTTTAACGTACGCGATTTTTATTAGGTTGTTTCGTACTCTCTCTGAGCTCCTCCTGCAGATTTGTTCTGCAAACCTGCTATTGTATGTATGCAGGGTGGGATTCTGTATCCTCAGTCCTTGTGGTATAAGGTTCTCCTTTTTGCATGTAGTCAAGAAAAAGATGTCGCTGTCCAGCTGTGCAAGTTTCTTTAGGTCTTTTTTCAGTTCCAGGAATGTGCGGTACATTGCGGTATCTTTCAGCATAGTAGAAGCAGTAAAGTGTTGTACCGTGTTAGCCATGAGTAAAAGCAAGAAGTTTTGAATCAGGATGATACCATTTATTGGCTAACTTAGAGATGGATAAACAGTGAGCTTTCGACTTATAAAAAGCCTTCGTCGGACTGGTTCCTGACCAAAACTGAAAAACACAGCTTATATACACTGACATACAGAGGAGAAACATTCTTTGCAAACACAAATGTAATTAGATGCCTTAACTGTTACTGAGGAGGCTTTCCCAGGCATCCTATCTAAAATGATAAGATCAATAGAATCCCTTTCTGTTTAGTAACAGACTTTATCAATACCTCTTTCTCCTTTCTATCATCACTTTTTTTTGATACCTCATTCTTTTCAGAAGAACTGTTTGCCTCAATGCTTCCCTCCAATCCCATCCCCACTGCATTCACTCCTTCTACAACCTTTTCTTCCACCTTTGAAGATGAAACGGAAATATACAATACAATAACATTTCTATAGCGCTTTTCTCCCATAGGACTCAAAGCGCTTAGGCTCTCTCAGATTCAGTAATTAGTAGGGTGAAGTATTCACACAACAAAAGTTATATTTCTGCAAATGCCAGACTGAACAGGTGGGTTTTCAGTCTGGATTTAAACACGTCCAGGGATGGGGCTGTCCTGATCTGTTGAGGTAAGGAGTTCCAAAACATAGGGGCAGCATGACAGAAGGCTCTGAGACCAAAAGTTTCCAAGTGGACTCTGGGTATGACTAGATTATTAGAACCTGTGGATCTGAGAATGTGGGGATTGCTACGCAGCTGTAACATATCTTTCATGTATCCAGGGCCTAGATTATTCAGGGATTTAAATGTCAGTAGGCCGATCTTGAATAGGACCCTCCATTCTATAGGTAGCCAGTGAAGGGAATGCAGGACTGGCGTTATGTGGCAGTGACGGGGTTGGTTGGTTAGCAGTCTGGCAGCAGTATTCTGTATCAGCTGTAGGCGGTGCAAGACCTTTTTTGGAAGGCCAGTGTAGAGAGCATTGCAGTAGTCCAGTCGGGATGTGATGAAGGCGTGGACTAAGGTTGGCAGATCTTCTGGGGGGATGAGGTGCTTGATTTTTGCAATGTTCTTCAGGTGCAAATAGGATGATTTCACCACAGCAGAGATTTGAGTTCTGAAGTTTAAATCCCCATCAATTAGAACTCCCAGGCTACGCACATGATCAGAGCTGCGTAGATCCGTGCCTCCTATTCCCAGTGGTGAAGACTGCAAGTTAAGTTGTTTTGTTATCATGCTCTGCCCTCCAATCAGAAGGACTTCAGTTTTGTCTGCATTTAGTTTCAGCCAGTTGTCATTCATCCATTGCTGTAGTTCACGTAAGCAGGCGTTTATAGTTAGAGTTGGGTCTGTCACACCAGGCTTGAAGGAAAGATATAGTTGGGTGTCGTCTGCATAGCAGTGGTATGTCAGGCCATGTTTTTGGATTAGTTTTCCCAACGGTAGCATGTAAATCGTGAAAAGCAGGGGAGAGAGGATTGAGCCCTGGGGCACCCCATACTTAAGTGTTACAGGGGTGGACAGGAAGGGCCCCATAGACACTTTGTGGGTTCTGCCACTCAAGAAGGATTGGAACCACTGAAGTACTATGCCATCAATGCCGCAGTATTCCTGTAGCCTGTTTATCAAGATGTCATGGTCAACTGTGTCAAAGGCTGCAGAAAGGTCTAGCAGTATGAGGATCGAGCACTCTCCTCTGTCTCTTGCCATGAGCAGGTGGTTGCATATTTGGATGAGGGCAGTTTCAGTGCTGTGGTGTTTCCTGAAGCCAGACTGGAATGGGTCATAACTGTTATTTTGTAGGATTCTGGCTTCTAGCTGGAGGTATACAGCTTTTTCAGTTAGCTTGCCCAGAAAGGGGAGGTTAGAGACAGGTCTGTAGCTGGTCATTGCATCTGGGTCGAGGGAGGGTTTTTTGAGGAGAGGCCTGATGATTGCTTCCTTCAGTAAAGCAGGAAATATCCCTGATTGTAAGGAACAGTTAACAATTTTGAGGAATACCGGTACGAACAGGTCGGGGCAGTTCAACATGAACTGTGTTGGGCCAGGATCCAGGTCACAGGTAGTTAGGCGGACGTGAAGGAGGATGCTAGATGTGACTTCTTCATAAATTTCTTTGAAGTTTGACCAAGGTGTTACGTTGTCTCTGCTAATGGTCTTCGGCGCTATATTAGGCTCAGATGCTGTAAGTTGGATGGCGGACCTTATAGCGGAGACTTTGTCTGTGAAGAAATGGGCAAATTGGTCACAGAGGTCCTTTAAAGACTCGATATTAAGTTTTTGACATGCTGGGTTGCAGAGTTTTTCCACTGTGCGGAACAGTTGGGCTGGTTTGTTAACTGCATTTGCAATCTCTTGTGATAGAAAGGATAATTTTTTTCCCGTGATTACCTTTTGGTAGCTCTTCAAGTGGAAGATTAAGGCATGTTTGTCTTCTGGGGACTGAGATTTGCGCCACAGCCTCTCAAGTTTTCGGCCTTGTCTTTTCAGCTCTTTTATAGCGTTATCAAACCACTGTGCATGATGGTGTGGAGTAAGATATTTGGTGCGCAGAGGGGCAATGGTCTCAAAGGTGGAGGACACACATTTGTTGTATTTAAACACCAGAGTATCAGGGTCCAAGCTGGAGTCAGTCAATTCATCAAAGCTAAGGTTATCTCGGATATGTTGAGGTGTTAGCCCTTTTAAGCGGCGATATTTTATTTGATTCTTGACCTGGTGTTTGACGGCTGGTATTGAGAGGGAGAAGTGGATAGTGTGATGGTCTGACCAGGCAACAGGATTAATTTCCACATTGGCTATTGACAGCCCAGTATGGAATATAAGGTCCAGAGTGTGACCTTTCCTGTGAGTAGCAGAGCTGATTGATTGGAGGAAGCCCAGTTCATGTAAGGCACGAGGTAGCTCTTTTCCAAATTGTGAAGAGGAGTCGTCCACCCATGTATTGAAATCTCCAAGAACAATCCATCTGGGGTGTTCCAGTGTTAGGCTGCATAGGAGGTCTACAAGTTCCTCAAGGAAGTCTGAGTATTTTTCTGGTGGGCGGTAGATCAGCAATATGTTAATATTTTCCTCAGCTGAAAGTTGCACCCCCAAGCATTCAAACGAGTTGGTAGGACCTACAGTAAGTGGTCTGATTTTCAAAGCTGATCTAAAGCAAAGTGCAACCCCTCCTCCCCTGTGTTCTTTCCTGTTGCAGTATATCACGGAATAGTTTGTTGGCACAGCTGCCTCTAGGGTGGGGCCAACAGGTTCAGAAAGCCAGGTTTCAGTCAGGCAGGCCAGATCAGAAGACTCTATTAGATCATGTATGATTGCTGTTTTGTTGTTTATTGATCTGACGTTGCAGAGGACAGCCTTGATGGGGCTACCCTGGGAGCTGAGGTCTGAGATTGAGGACTCCAGGAGGGAACAGTCTCCAGATGTGTGGCTGTCATCTCTGCTGGATTGTGCTGGAGCTATTAGGGTTGTTGGCTGGGTGTACTCTGTAGATTTTGTCAGAGTTATTTTGGTTCTGCAGTGAATAACGTCTTTTCCCACGTCCCCTGGATCCTCTCTTTGTCTTTCTGTAGATTCCAACAGACTTAAGTAGAATTATTGTTGATTTGTCAATTGGATATATATCTTGGTTGGTATACAGCTAGAAGTGTCTGTGCTGAATATTGATGTTTACACATTAGGATGGACAAGAGACAGCTCCGGGCTCCTGCTAAGAAAGGCCCTATTTAAAGTCAAGGTGTGAACTTTCACAGCTGTGGCTGGTATCCTGCAGAGATCAAAGGGCCTGTATAGACTGAATTGTCCTTACACAGAGATGTATGGATGGACAGCATGTCCATGCATGTCCATGTTTGACCCTTTAACAGGGTCATTTAACTAAAAAGTAAAACCTGAATTGCCAGACTGGGGAATGGACACAGTCAAAGAAGGGGGAGGAAGAGGAGAGGGAGATGACTTGAGAACAGACAGGAAAGGAGGAATATCAACCTGGGGCTCCAGGGCAGTGGACGACACAGATGACGGTCCCCCACCAGGAACAGCCTCTTCACCTTTTCCATTTCTTTAATGACTTCCTCATCTATATTTGACCACGATTCAGGACACTGGGAGTAGGGATGACCCAACTTGAGGCATATACTGCATCTAATTTCCTTGCAATCCCTCGCCAAATGTCCTAAAGCGTGGCATCTAGAACATTTTTGCTCTTTACAGGATATACTGTAATTACTTTTTGAATTACATTTATAACAAACTCGAGGCTGACCCTGGTAGAAGACCGTCACCCTGTCCCGGCCTATAAAAACAGACGTAGGGATATGCTTGATCACATTTCCCTCTCTGTTTAACCTCACCATCAGCTCCCAACCACCCCCCCAGATCCCGAATTCATCCATCACCTTCTTTGGTGTACTCAGAGGTACACCATAGTTCTTGATCCAGACTAACAAATCATGTACAGGGATGGATTCATTCGGGACCACGATTGTCACCTTTTTGTCCAACGACTGCCTGGACACCACCTGGGGGAACAAACCTTTCCATTCATCACTCATTTTCCAGATTTTCTCGTATTTTTCCCAAAAGGTATCCAGACCAGTCGGGGACAAAAAGCTGACATCGAAAAAGGAGTGGGGGTTTTCAGGAGCCAAAATGGCGTAAAAATCCACCACCCTGAAGCCCATTTTCAATAACAGCTGAATAAACGTTTTTCTTGAATAAGTTACCCCCCCATCTCCTTTATAGCAAATTCTGACCAAATTTCTTCTGCTCCTGGCTGACAATCCAACCTCATCCAATTTTGTTTGATCATTTAACACATTATGATTCACATTTTTTTTAGTGCACTTGCATCAGACCACCCAGATTTCTTTATGACATCTTGTTTACCTTGCTGCTTATCAACAGATACAGGCACCACAACAGTATTTTGATTCAATTCACCTTCTTTCCCACCCTCCACTAGTGTTGGGCGAACAGTGTTCGCCATTGTTCGGGTTCTGCAGAACATCACCCTGTTCGGGTGATGTTCGAGTTCGGCCGAACACCTGATGGTGTTCGGCCTTTTAAGTTCGGGTTCGCCCCGAACTACTAAATGGCCGCCGAACAGGGCCGAACAGGGCCCCTGTTCGGCCAAACAGGGCCCTGTTCGGCCGAATACTGCCCCCCTATGGGGTCGCAGGCATAAGGGGGGAGCATGCCCCGATCGCGGGGGGGGGGGGTCGGAAATTCCCCCCACCCCCTCCGCTAGCGCTCCCCCCTCGGCCCGCTTCCCCATACAAAAGTTTGGCAAAAGTAAAATAGTACCGGTGGTGGTGGTGGTGGCCTTGCACTGTGAAGTGAGTGAGGAGGAGGAGGAGTCCGGAGAGTGACGCGTTGAGGGAGGCCGGGCAGCGGGCGGTTCAGCGGTAGTACCCTTGTGGTACTTCCGCCCTTTCTCTGACCCCACGTCCTCTGCGTGATGACGCATACGAGGGTACGCGTGACGCGTACCCTCGTATGCAGAGGACGTGAGGTCAGAGAAAGGGCGGAAGTACCACAAGGGTACTACCGCTGAACCGCCCGCTGCCCGGCCTCCCTCAACGCGTCACTCTCCGGACTCCTCCTCCTCCTCACTCACTTCACAGTGCATGGCCACCACCACCACCGGTACTATTTTACTTTTGCCAAACTTTTGTATGGGGAAGCGGGCCGAGGGGGGAGCGCTAGCGGAGGGGGTGGGGGGAATTTCCGACCCCCCCGCGATCGGGCCTGCTCCCCCCTTATGCCTGCGACCCCATAGGGCCCCCAAAAGCGGGATGTTCGGGAAGTTCGGGGTTCGGCCCGAACATGCCGAACATCGCGGCCATGTTCGGCGAACTTTCCCGAACCCGAACATCCAGGTGTTCGCCCAACACTACCCTCCACCCTCTGAACATCATCAAACATTCTTTTTTTCCCATCCTCATTTAGAAGTCTTTCACTTCTTCTTTTCCCTTTCTGACCACCTATTTTTCCAGGATCAGTCTTTCCACCATCCTCCAGCCTTCCCCTGGGCTGCTGCACCTTCTTTTCCCTCTCCTCCCCAACACTGTCCCCTTTTTCCTTTACCTGGTCGATCCTGCCTGCATCCAAAGATGTTGCTGCATTAGGGCCACCACTCCCCGCTTCTTCCGCCACCCTCCTGGGTTGACCCCTCTTCACCTGCGTCGCCCATTGCCTTGGATAATCCCCCTTCTGCGTGAAAAAGTTCCCTATTGAGGGAACCTCCGCCGCCGCTGCCGTCTGCGCATTACCGGAAGTGACGCGCTTACCGCTGACGTCACTTCCGGTTTCTGCCTCCACGCCGAAAACAGCCTTCGGTGCCATCTTGGATGGAGGCAAGCCCTGTGACATAGGAATCGCCGTCACAGGGCTTTCCCCAGAAACTAAACCCACCACACCACTTGCTGTACTTGCGAAGGGAGACCACTGCTGACTAGAAACTGCAGGGGTTTCCCCAAACCCTCCACTGCTCTTCACAGTGCCTCCAGAGTGAGCTAAACCGCTCTGAAACATTAAGGATGCACTCCCTACCTGACTTCAGGCAAGATTCTCATTTTGCACAATCTTAAAAGGACTAACAGGGGACATACATTCGGGGAAAACGAACTAGGAAGGGAATTTGAAACATTAGGAAACACAACAGGACTAAGGTTTTGGTTTACATAGGGAAAATAGGGAGAGGAATGTGGAAAAGAAAATTTTTGAAAATTAGCATTCTGTGCATTCTGCATATTTGAAATCATTCCTATGGTTGCTCCATCAAATCGATTTTGGAAATGTCCTGGATACTGTTGCAAACCATGTCCATATTGTATAGGAAAAAAATGGTTATTAAATGCTTGCTGCTGCATAACTGAATTTTGTATATTTTGCTGCTGACAGTCATTTTCTGCAAAACCTGTTGAAACCTCAGGAACTCTAAGGCTACATGCACCTTGCACCACCGCTGATTTTAGGCTTTGCACACTCTGCACAGCACTGTCCTCTTTCCCAATTTTCCCTCCATTCACGGACACAATCTTATCTTTACACTCCTTCATCTGGGAAAAACACTGATGATGGCTTAAACTTTCAGAAAACATTCCTCCACTTTCCTTTAATTTCTCCAATACTTCACTTTGCACATCAATTTGTTCTTGCAGCTTTGCTAATTGTGGATTTGTCTTAAGAAACGCAGGTTTCCAAGGCTGTCCATACTTGTTTATGCGTTTCTTCAAATCATATTGTAATGAATTTAAAGTCTCTTGAGCAATTTTGACATTCTTATGCCATGCCACTGTGCTACTCACGATTCCTTCTACTGTTGAACCACTGCTTCCAGCTTGATGAGCCTCCATTATGGAGGACAGGGATGCCTTCTCTGGCCCAGGCCCCCCAGAGCCTTTCAGCCCAGGGGAGCCCAAACACCTCTGCTGAAGTCCTTCTCCCCTCCTATACACGCGGCCTTGACAGGGTCCTCAATCACAGGCAGGAATCCAAGAAAGATACTCCAGCCACTGGAACTGCTGGGGCGGGGCCAATGTATTGTGTGGACCCTGGCGGTGGGACCACTGACAGCAGGAGGATAAATACAGCAGCAGCAGTAGGATAAGTGACGTGTGGCACTGGCAACAGGCAATGTATTGTGTGGACCCTGGCGGTGGGACCACTGACAGCAGGAGGATAAGTACAGCAGCAGGAGGATAAATACAGCAGCAGCAGTAGGAGGAGTGACGTGTGGCACTGGCAGCAGGCAATGTATTGTGTGGACCCTGGCGGTGAAACCACTGACAGCAGGAGGATAAATACAGCAGCAGTAGGAGGAGGAGTTACGTGTGGCACTGGCAGCAGGCAATGGATTGTGTGGACCCTGGCGGTGGGACCACTGACAGCAGGAGGATAAATACAGCAGCAGTAGGAGTGACGTGTGGCACTGGCAGCAGGCAATGTATTGTGTGGACCCTGGCGGTGGGACCACTGACAGTAGGAGGATAAATACAGCAGCAGTAGGATGAGGAGTGACGTTTTGCACTGGAAGCAGGCAATGCATTGTGTGGACCCTGGCGGTGGGACCACTGACAGCAGGAGGATAAATACAGCAGCAGTAGGAGGAGTGACGTGTGGCACTGGCAGCAGGCAATGTATTGTGGGGACCCTGGCGGTGGGACTACTGACAGCAGGAGGATAAATACAGCAGCAGGAGGATAAATACAGCAGCAGCAGTAGGAGGAGTGACGTGTGGCACTGGCAGCAGGCAATGCATTGTGTGGACCCTGGCGGTGGGACCACAGACAGCAGGAGGATAAATACAGCAGCAGTAGGAGGAGGAGTTACGTGTGGCACTGGCAGCAGGCAATGCATTGTGTGGACCCTGGCGGTGGGACCACTGACAGCAGGAGGATAAATACAGCAGCAGTAGGAGTGACGTGTGGCACTGGCAGCAGGCAATGCATTGTGTGGACCCTGGCAGTGGGACCACTGACAGCAGGAGGATAAATACAGCAGCAGTAGGAGTGACGTGTGGCACTGGCAGCAGGCAATGTATTGTGTGGACCCTGGCGGTGGGACCACTGACAGCAGGAGGATAAATACAGCAGCAGTAGGAGGAGGAGTGACATGTGGCACTGGCAGCAGGCAATGCATTGTGTGGACTCTGGCAGTGGGACCACTGACAGCAGGAGGATAAATACAGCAGCAGTAGGAGGAGTGACGTGTAGCACTGGCAGCAGGCAATGTATTGTGTGGACCCCGGCGGTGGTACCACTGACAGCAAAAGGATAAATACAGCAGCAGCAGTAGGAGGAGTGACGTGTGGCACTGGCAGCAGGCAATGCATTGTGTGGACCCTGGCGGTGGGACCACGGACAGCAGGAGGATAAATACAATACAGCAGCAGTAGGAGGAGTGACGTGTGGCACTGGCAGCAGGCAATGTATTGTGTGGACCCTGGCGGTGGGACCACTGACAGCAGGAGGATAAATACAGCAGCAGCAGTAGGAGGAGTGACGTGTGACACTGGCAGCAGGCAATGCATTGTGTGGACCCTGGCAGTGGGACCACTGACAGCAGGAGGAAAAATACAGCAGCAGCAGTAGGAGGAGTGACGTGTGGCACTGACAGCAGGCAATGCATTGTGTGGACCCTGGTGGTGGGACCACAGACAGCAGAAGGATAAATGCAGCAGCAGTAGGAGGAGTGACGTGTGGCACTGGCAGCAGGCAATGTATTGTGTGGACCCTGGCGGTGGGACCACAGACAGCAGGAGGATAAATACAGCAGCAGTAGGAGGAGTGATGTGTGGCACTGGCAGCAGGCAATGTATTGTGTGGACCCTGGCGGTGGGACCACAGACAGCAGAAGGATAAATACAGCAGCAGGAGGAGGAGGAGTGACGTGTGGCACTGTAAGCAGGCAATGCATTGTGTGGACCCTGGCGGTGGGACCACAGACAGCAGGAGGATAAATACAGCAGCAGTAGGAGGAGTGACGTGTGGCATTGGCAGCAGGCAATGTATTGTGTGGACCCTGGCAGTGGGACCACTAACAGCAGGAGGATAAATACAGCAGCAGTAGGAGGAGTGACGTGTTGCACTGGCAGCAGGCAATGCATTGTGTGGACCCTGGCGGTGAAACCACTGACAGCAAAAGGATAAATACAGCAGCAGCAGTAGGAGGAGTGACGTGTGGCACTGGCAGCAGGCAATGCATTGTAATTCTTTATTAAAGAATACCACAACTTGTTTTATACAAAAATATGAAAGTAACCAAAATAAATACAATAACAAGTATTAGGCCATTTGCCTCAAATGGTTCAATATTCAGTTCATATCAAGTCCATATTTCCTGAAAAGGGAAAAACTCAAAAACCACGAGCTCAATTATTCAACTTCGATATCACACTATATACACTATTCACTATTTACACTATTTACATATATCAGTAAGAAGGACTAAGCAATCTCACTCCTCCTATGTTTGCAAGCCATTCCTCAAATTTGAGTTCCTAACTAAGTGAAAAAGAAATAAAAAGCTCACCACAAAGAGAATTAGCCAAGTCAAGGAGGCCTGACGTTCTGCCAAAACAGACGCCATTCCTCCCGACTCAACCTCTTCTCCTCAAGACCCCGAATTTTCCCAACCTCACCAATAATGCCATGCACCACCACCTGGACAGGGAGGACTTTCTGATGAATCGTAATTTGACACCGTGCATTCCAAGTGTAATACCGAATTACTAAGCTAACTAAAAATAAAGTGTCTAAATTAAATGACCCCCGGTTATTGAATGCCCCATATGTCCACTCCGCATAACTAAGCCGCTCTAGGAAAGGAATACCCAAAGCCCTACCCACCTGTTTGTATACTTCTTTCTTAAAGGAACAGTCCACTAAGAAATGGTCCATGGTTTCCTCCACACCTCCACACTCCTCATGAGGACAACCACGATCCCTATCCCCAATGAACTTCAAGTTTCCTCTAACAAAGAGTCTGCCATGAAAGGAAAGCCAAGCCAAATCCCTGAATTTGTTAGGAATCCTAGGAGAACATAGCAAACGCAAACCCTCCTCCATAATGGGGCTTGGGCAATCTCTCAGGGCCAATGGGTCCTGAAAAAAGGTTTCAACCACTCTCTCCACTAGGACTTTCCTAGGGATTGAAATAATATCCTCCTTTGTCAGTTCCCATTGCCGAAAAATCTTCAGACACGGTGCAACATAGGCCGGCAGATAATCAGAGCTGGCTCTCAGTCTTTTCACCAAACCACCTACTTCCCAACGCCTAAGAAAAGGTTTAAACCATGACTGAAAAATACCCATCCATCCAGGCAGTTCCTCTGCATACATTCTACCAAAATGGTTTTTAATAAATAACAAAGAAAAGAAAACCACTGGGTTGACCATTCCTAGGCCTCCCTTCTGCCTTGATCGATAAGTAATGTTCCTCTTAACGTGGTTCATCTTATTTCCCCAAAGCATTTGGAAAAACAAGCTGTAGATTCTTGTGTGAAGAGACACTGGCAAAATACAGACAAAACTGACATATAACATAATTGGAATCAAATAAGTTTTGATTATGTCAATCCTTTCTCTGAAAGTCAATCGCCAACCTTTCCAGCGGATCACCTTAGCCTCAGCACATTTCAGTCTGCCTTCCCAATTTTGGTGACCATAGTCACCCAGGTCAAATTCTATGCCGAGTATTTTAATTTTTTCCTTGGGTGCCGGAAAAGAGACCGGAAGCAAGAAGCTCTCATTTTCCTTACCCATCCAGAAAGCCTCACACTTATCCTGGTTGATCTTAGAGCCTGATGCTAATGAGTAACGGGCAACCTCTGCACAAACTCCTTCCGCCTCCTCCTGCCCAGAAATTACCACAGTCACATCATCAGCATAAGCTACTACCTTGAGAGGAGGCACACCAGCTATGCCCAACGGCACCCCACACAACGCTCCACCATCAATCCTTCTTATGAAAGGATCAATGGCAAAGGCATATAGCAGGGGACTCAAAGGACACCCCTGGCGCACCCCAGATCTAACCTCAAAGGTCTGTCCAACCCAACCATTGACAAGCGAGAAACTCTCAGCACCTCTATATAAAATTTTCAGCCAATCAATAAACCTCCCCGGCAAACCATACTTACTAAGGAGCATCCACAGATACTCATGATTGACACGATCAAAAGCTTTTGCTTGATCCAACGCCAGTAAGTACTTTCCCCAGCCAGCGGCCTTGCATCTCTCCAAAATCTCCCGGACCGTTAATACGGCTGAAAAAGTACTTCTACCTTGGACAGAACAATGCTGCTGGCGAGAAAGCATCTCATTTGCCACCTGACTTAAACGCCAAAAGATTATTTTAGCCAGTATCTTTCGATAAACATTGAGAAGTCTGATAGGCCGCCAATTCTCAATCATTGAAGAATCCTTACCCTTTGATAAAAGAATAACTGCTGATTCTCTCATAGAGGGAGGGAGCTCATCCTCTGCAAGACTGCGATTATAAACCTCTGCCCATTCAGGAGCCAAGATGTCCTTAAAAACCTTATAAAATTTGGCCGTCAGGCCATCTGGCCCTGGAGTTTTTTTGATAGCCAACTGATCTATGGCTTTCACTACTTCTTCAGCAGAAATTCTTTCCGTCAAAAACGCAAGAGGAACATCCAAATTCTTCAGTCCTGGAATATCACACAAGAAAGACTCCATCACTGTCTTATCAAGGAGCTTGCTATCCAACAGTTCAGCATAAAAAGATCTCACGATTTCCAAGATCCCTGCTCTGGACTTCACCAGAGATCCTGTACTATCTTTGAGACCATAAATGATCTTAACTGCTATACTTTGTTTACAATTCTGATAAGGGTGTGGCGAGTGATTTTTTCCATAATCCCTTTCCAGAAGCAAAGAAGCATGCCGATCATACAAACTTTTGCGCAACAAGTCCTTGATCCTTTTGATCTCTACAGGATCACCATCCCCCAAGAAAGCAATTTCAAGTTTCCGCCTCAGACGTTGGTAGGTAACATATTTACCAAAAGCTCTCTTCTTTGCTAGGTTCTTGAAAAGACCTGCTGCCCTCTTTTTAACCATCTCCCACCACTCAGACCTACTGTCACAACAGTCCAGCAAAGTAACCTGTGCCTGAAAAAACTCCCTGAAAGATTGTCTTACACTTTCTTCTTTCAATAGCACCGAATTTAATCTCCAGATACCCCTTCCCTTAGGAGGAACATCTGAAACATTCAACACCACAGACAGAATACAGTGATCAGAAAACTCTACCACCTGCACCCCTGGAGATGAGGTAGCAGAGCTCTCCTTAACAAAAAACCTATCTATTCTACTCTTACGCTCTTCACAGAAATAAGTGAAACCCGTGTCATCTGGGGTGTGCTTCACATGCACATCCACCAGACCAGCATCCCTAACCATACTATTCAAGAAATTGCTATCATAACCCAGGCGAGTCTTGGCACCTCTCCTGTCCTTAAGCCTAACTATGGTATTAAAATTACCACCAAAGACTACCTCCTGGGCTGTAAACAGGAATGGCTTGATCTCTGTGAAGAGGCGCTTCCTCTCCCTCTCAGACTGAGGACCATAGATATTAATTAGTCTCAAGTCCTGCCCCCTCACAGAGACGTCCATAACCAAACATCGCCCCATCTCAATCTCACTTACCCGCCGAAAAGTTACCATGTCGGTCTTAAAAAGGACCGCCACCCCAGTGTAAGGCTCGGCCGCAAGAGACCAATAAGAGGGACCAAAGTATCAATCCCTCTTAGCTTCACAGATATCAGACAGCGTTTGAAGCCTGGTCTCTTGCAAAAATAAAATGTCGGCATCAAATTGACCGAGAAAAAATATGGCCTTCCTTCGAGCACTCACAGATCTCATACTAGCAACATTAATGGTTGCTAGTTTCAAAGGGGGAGGAACCTCCATCAGGATAAATGAAAAGATTGCTTACCCCTCCTTAAACTGGATTCCCTTCTTCTTTCGAAGAAGATATCTCCATACTCTCAGCTGACACATCCAAATCTTCATTATCACTATGATCAGATAATGTTTCATATTTATTTTCCGTAATAACAGTCTTATTCCTCATAACCTCCGCTAATTTTTCTTTCGATTTTTTCTCCGATATCATTTTTCTTCTGTCTTTTTTACTCATTACAGTAGTGAACCCAGATTCGTCTTTCTCCTCTACCACCCTTTGTTTTATTTTGTTTTTTTCCCTTTCTGGAATTTTCTTACTACCTGCTATATTTGGCTTTTCAGATTTTTTTACTCCACTTTTCCTTTCTACACACTTTTCCTCCTCTTTTTTTTTCCCCACACTTTTTTCCTTTAATGAGACATCCCCTTTAGGGACCGAAAATATATTTTTTTCCCTATTAAGGTCATCAATCTTAAAGACATGGTCTGCTTCTTCTCCTATAGGTGCCTCAAGGGTCTTTGCACCCATAACAGTCAAGGAAGGCGGAGGAAGAGGTGGAACTGCCGATTTCAAAACCGACAAAAACAGGGGAATAATGGTTTGGGCCTTCAAGGCGGCGGATTCTGACTGCGACGGTCCTCCATCAGGGACAACCTCATTTTCATTTTCCTTTAAAATTTTCTCCATCTCTTTGTAAACCTCCTCCCCCATATTGGATAGTGACTCGGGACACTGTGAATAAGGGTGACCTATTTTTAAACAGATACTACATCTAATGTCTTTACAGTCTTTTGCCAGGTGACCTAAGCCGTGACACCGGGAACCAGGGCCGGATTTGTACTTTCCAGAGCCCTAGGCCTGCTGTCACCAAGCGCCCCCCCCCCCCCCCCCCCCAAAAAAAAAAAAATGTCCAACACTCTGACCAGCGATCATTGGTTTGAATGGGCCCATCTCAGTTGTGCTGCTCTGCCTCCCATTCAACAAATAATTCCTGTAATTCGCGCTCCTGCCCGAATGTGCACAGCAGCCGATAGTGTTCTGGGCTTGCATACTTGAGAAATGACGCTGATGTATGACCTGTACTTGTCAAGAATGCATAACACTGTACCGGCCTCGGTTGCTGTGCACATCTGGGCAGGAGCGAGAAATTACAGGGAGCGCGAGTGGCCAGAGCATGCGCTGCTTCTTTGTCCTCTGTGCGACTGGCTGCAGTCGGAGCCACAAACAGGTGGAAGGGCAGTGCAATGGAGAGAAGCCCATCCAAAACAGAGAACAGATAAGTAGCAAACATCCTGTCAAGACTCACTTTGGATGTTCTGTTGTAATTACAGTGGACCTGAACTCAGAACTTCATCTCTGCTCTAAAAGATACGCAACAACATAACCTTTCAATAAAAACATTTTTGTTACAGCTGATACAAATCCTGCAATAAATCTGCAGTGTGTCTACTTCCTGCTTTTAGGAAGCAGACATATTTTTTAGCATCCTGTGCTTTCAAATGAGCTTAGCTGTTGTGGCAGTCGGGTGATACAGTGTAGAGATCAAATTACAACTTGTGACACAGAGGAGGGGGAATCAGACAGGCTCTCTAAATACATAAATGGTACATTTCTCTGTTTTCCTTCTGTCCTGTGCAAGAGTTCAGCTCCACTTTAAAGCATCTGAATGACATTTATTTATATTTGCTGAAAAATCTATGCATCTCTTTTGAATGCTGAATGTACATATGGTGGTGTGCGCTAACATATTGGCAGTATACGGGAACAAAGTCTGAAGAAGGCTTATTTAAATTGCCTTTAAAACTTTTTTTAGGGTAAATGAGGCATGTAACATCATGTTTTTTTAATGATGTGGGGACTTACAATCCCTCTCTCTCTCTCTCAGATGGGAAATCCGAGTTTGCTCGGATAGTGCTATTCAGATTTTAAAAAATATCCGAATTGCTATTCAAAGTTCGGATAGTGGAAAAAGTTCAGATTATCTGGGTAGTTCGGATACCCAAATATTGGATGAGCACCACTGCTCAGGTGTATTTAAAATAACAGTTTAGCAATGAAAGGGAAGAAAACAGCATTTTTTATCCTGCAGTCTCATAGATGGTAGGAGCTGCAGGACAGAAAATTAGTCAGGAAAGAGTTAACTAAGGAAGAGAAGCAACCAGTGCTACTAGGAAAAAAAAAAGAAAGACCGTCATAAATTACGATTAGATAAATTAACAGCTGCTGGGGTCAAAGCTGTAAAAGAGGTGAAGAAACTGCAGAGCTCTCTGATGTTTGGGAATGCCTACATTAAAACTCAGCGGAACTTAGTTCTATCTGCTTTGTAATGTAATTCTCTGGTATTTCTCACATCGATCTGTAAGTCTATCATACAAAGAAAGGAATGGATTATCAGGAGACCGTTATGATTGATCCTGATTGTTTTAACACATCAGGAAGTGAGAGAGAGATGCAGGGATTGGGGAACTCTGGAATTCAGCTATTAGTGCAGAGCAGGGCGCTGGATGGCTGCGCTGCGGGACCAGAAGAGATGATTTACTTTGACATATGACCTCTTCTCTCTCCAAGTCATGCCGCCCTTCTTATCTTATCTAATTTTATCGCCCTAGGCCGTGGCCTTTCTGACCTTTCCAGAAATCCGGCCCTGCCGGGAACATTTAAGTTCCTTGCAAGAGATACTGTAATGGCTACGCGACCCACATTTGTGACACACTCGTGGCTGTCCCTGATAGAAGACCGTCACCCTGTCTCTGCCAATGAAAACAGATGTGGGGATATGTTTTACGACATTCCCCACTCTGTTTAATCTTACCATTAGCTCCCAACCACCCCCCAGATCCCGAACTCATCCATAACCTTTTTTGGAGCTGACAACGGTACTCCATAATTTTTTAGCCATACTAATAAATCATGCACAGGTATGGATTCGTTCGGGACCACGATCGTTATCTTCTTGTCCAAAGACTGCCTGGACACAGTCTGGGGAAAAAGCTCTTTCCATTCCTCACTCATCTTCCAAGTAGATTCATATTTCTCCCAGAAAGTATCCAGACCAGTCGGGGACAAGAAGCTAACATCGAAAAAAGAGGGGGGGTTTTCAGGAGCCAAGATGGCATAAAAATCCACCGCCTTGAACCCCATTTTCATCAGCAACTGTATAAAAGTTTTACGGGTATATGTTATTTCATCACTGCTTTTGAAACAAACACGCACTAACTTTCTGCGATTCCTAGCCGACATTCCATATTCATCATTTTTTGTGGCCATTTCACCTATATCCACCCTTTTCTCCAACATTTGAGCATAAGAAACACCAACATCACTTTTTTGTTTCAACATCACCTTCTGCATATTCTGTGCAACTTGTTGCTTGCTCTCCGCTGACATATTGTTACCTTCCCCACCACTTTCCTTGTTCTCAACTCCTTCTTTCCTCACTGTTCCCACCAACCTCTTTTTTCCTTCTCCAACCTGATCCCCTTCATCCCCTCTCCTTTTCCCAGCTTGTACCAGACTTCTTGTTCCACCCTTTCCTTGTTCACCCCCACCAGCCTCTGACACCTCCATACCTTCAATTTGCACATTCTTTTTTGAAAAAACTTTGGCTGCAGCCTCAAAGGCTGTTATCATACCTGACCCAGCGCCACCACTTCCACCGCCTTCCTTGCTTTTTTCCACCAGGCCTTCTGAAGCCTTAGGCACTTCCCCATGTGTGCCCAAACCTTCTGGCCTAGAAATCGCCACTCTCCCATCGCTTCTGCTCCCCTGGTCGCCACCAACCATCCCTTCTACTGCCGCCGCACACCCGGAAGTGCCGCTGACGTCACTTCCGGTTCCTCCCCTCTCACTACCTGCCGCCTCCGCCGCCATTTTGAATAGGGGCAAGCCCTGCCGGCACTGAAACGCCGTCTCAGGGACTACCCCCACTCCACAAACAACACCTCCAGCTTCTGAACCTTCCTGGCGCTGTGACAGCACCATAGAAGCTTCTCCACTTCCAACAATCCTCTGCATACCAGCCTCAGGTGAAGGCTGCAGCACCAGGTTATTTTTCCCTGAAAAAAAAACGCTGTCCATCATTAAATGACATAACAGGGGATGACAAAAACTGGGAAGAACAAACTGGGAAAGGGTTAATCACATTTGGGTAATTCACATTAGGATTAATGTTCTGGGACACATAAGGAAAAAAAGGAGAGGGTTGGGAAAGGGAAAAATTTTGCATGTTAGAAAAATGACTTTGCATATACTGTGCATTTGGAAAATTCCCAGAAAAGGTCTGATAAGGACTAGGAATAGTCTGCATATTTGACACATACTGCAGCGGAACATTATTAGCTAATTGTGTCCCACTCATTGGACTTTGAACAGACCACATCAGGAAACTGCTGTTTGTTTCAGCCACATGAGAGGCTGCATCAGTTCCCATAGAACCAGTTGCATTTTGCTGAGTCACTGCAAATACCGGAGTCCCTCCCGGTTGAACAGTCTGCCTCAGAACACTTTCATCTTCCTTCTCCTTTCCTTTAACCGCTTCCTTTACTTGCTTCATTTTTTCAAATCTTTGCTGACATTTTAATCCTTCTGAAAACATGCCACCTTCCTCCTCTAGCTTCGCAAGTAGAGCACTTTGCTCATCAATTTGAGTACTGAGTTTGACCAACTGTGAATTTGTCCTCAGAAAAGCTGGCTTCCACGATTGGCCATATTTATTTATGCGCTTTTTAAGTTCAAACTGTAAGTCTTTTAATGCATCTTTGGATTTTTTCACCTTCTGATGCCATTCAACTGTTTTACTCACAGTATCGTTGACCGAAAAACCACTGCCACCAGCTTCATGAGCCTCCATTGTGGAGGACAGGGATGCTTCTCTGGCCCAGGCCCCCCCAGAGCCTTCCAGCTCAGGGGAGCCCAAACCCCTCCAATGAAGTCCTTCTCCCCTCCTTCACCGGCTTAGCCTTGACAGGGTCCCAGATCACAGGCAAGGTATTCCAAGGATTCACTCCAACCACTGGATCTGCTGGAGTTCAGCAGGAGAGGTCCTCTCTCCTCCACAACCACACACACACTGAACTCCAAGGGGCGGAGTCAATGCATAGTGTGGACCCTGGCGGTGGGACCACGGACAGCAGGAGGATAAATACAATACAGCAGCAGTAGGAGGAGTGACGTGTGGCACTGGCAGCAGGCAATGTATTGTGTGGACCCTGGCGGTGAAACCACTGACAGCAAAAGGATAAATACAGCAGCAGCAGTAGGAGGAGTGACGTGTGGCACTGGCAGCAGGCAATGCATTGTGTGGACCCTGGCGGTGAAACCACGGACAGCAGGAGGATAAATACAATACAGCAGCAGTAGGAGGAGTGACGTGTGGCACTGGCAGCAGGCAATGTATTGTGTGGACCCTGGCGGTGGGACCACTGACAGCAGGAGAATAAATACAGCAGGAGCAGTAGGAGGAGTGACGTGTGACACTGGCAGCAGGCAATGCATTGTGTGGACCCTGGCAGTGGGACCACTGACAGCAGGAGGAAAAATACAGCAGCAGCAGTAGGAGGAGTGACGTGTGGCACTGACAGCAGGCAATGCATTGTGTGGACCCTGGTGGTGGGACCACAGACAGCAGAAGGATAAATGCAGCAGCAGTAGGAGGAGTGACGTGTGGCACTGGCAGCAGGCAATGTATTGTGTGGACCCTGGCGGTGGGACCACAGACAGCAGGAGGATAAATACAGCAGCAGTAGGAGGAGTGATGTGTGGCACTGGCAGCAGGCAATGTATTGTGTGGACCCTGGCAGTGGGACCACAGACAGCAGAAGGATAAATACAGCAGCAGGAGGAGGAGGAGTGACGTGTGGCACTGTAAGCAGGCAATGCATTGTGTGGACCCTGGCGGTGGGACCACAGACATTAGGAGGATAAATACAGCAGCAGTAGGAGGAGTGACGTGTGGCATTGGCAGCAGGCAATGCATTGTGTGGACCCTGGCGGTGGGACCACTGACAGCAGGAGGATAAATACAGCAGCAGTAGGAGGAGTGACATGTGGCACTGGCAGCAGGCAATGTATTGTGTGGACCCTGGCGGTGGGACCACTGACAGCAGGAGGATAAATACAGCAGCAGCAGTAGGAGGAGTGACGTGTGACACTGGCAGCAGGCAATGTATTGTAATTCTTTTTATTAAAAGACTGCAACATATATACAACATTTTTAAAAAGAAATCAATAAATAACAAAAACATTAGGCTAACCGCCTTAAGTACCTTAGTACTTTAGTCTCTGATAAGTCCATACCTATAGGGGACTAAATCAAAATGCATTAATCATGCCATCACATAACTTGATCCCTTCCAAGTTTATACTTCTTAACTGAGGACTTCAGTTTAATCTTGCCACCTGGGCTTACTATACACTATATTACAATACTATATACATTTTACCTTACCGCAAGAAAGGCTAAGCAACCTTACACCACCTTATGCTTGCAAACCATTCCTCAATTTAGATCATCTAACTACGTGAAGAGAGAAAGAAAGCTCACCAAAGAGAAGGTTTGGCCAAGTCATGGAGGCTTAATGCTCCGCCACAGCAAACACCACTCCCCCCGACTCAACCTTCCCTCCTCAAGACCCCGAATTTTCCCAACCTCACCCAATATGCCATGCACCACCACCTGGACAGGGAGGACTTTCTGATGGATCGTAATTTGACACCGTGCATTCCAAGTGTAATATCGAATCACTAGACTAACTAAAAATAAAGTGTCCAAATTAAATGACCCCCGGTTATTGAATGCCCCATATGTCCACTCCGCATAACTAAGCCGCTCTAGGAAAGGAATACCCAAAGCCCTACCCACCTGTTTGTATACTTCTTTCTTAAAGGAACAGTCCACTAGGAAATGGTCCATGGTCTCCTCCACCCCTCCACACTCCTCATGAGGACAACCACGATCCCTATCCCCAATGAACTTCAAGTTACCTCTAACAAAGAGTCTGCCGTGGAAGGAAAGCCAAGCCAAGTCCCTGAATTTGTTAGGAATCCTAGGAGAACATAGCAAGCGCAAACCCTCCTCCATAATTGGGCTTGGGCAATCTCTCAGGGCCAATGGGTCCTTAAAGAAGGTTTCAATCACTCTCTCCTCCAGGGATTTCCTAGGGATTGAAGTGATCTCCTCCCTCGTCAGTTCCCACTGCCTCATTGCTTTCAGACATGGTGCAACATAAGCCGGAAGATAGCCAGGACCAGCTCTCAGTCTTTTCACTAAACCACCACTTTCCCATTGTCTGAGAAAAGGCCTAAACCAGGACTGAAAAATACCCATCCATCCAGGCAGTTCCTCCGCATACATTTTACCAAGATTGTGTTTAATAAATAACAGAGAAAAGAAAACCACCGGGTTGACCATCCCTAAGCCACCCTTCTGCCTTGATTGATAAGTGACATTCCTCTTAACGTGGTTCATCTTATTTCCCCAAAGCATTTGAAAAAACAAGCTGTAGATTCTTGTGTGAAGAGACACTGGCAAAATACAGACAAAACTGACATACAACATAACTGGAATCAGATAGGTCTTGACTATGTCAATCCTTTCTCTGAAAGTCAATCGCCAACCTTTCCAGCAGGATACCTTAGCCTCGGCACACTTTAGTCTGCTTTCCCAATTTTGGTGACCATAGTCACCCAGGCCAAATTCTATGCCAAGTATTTTAATCTTTTCCTTTGGTGCCGGAAAAGAGACCGGAAGCAAGAAGCTCTCATTTTCCTTGCCCATCCAGAAAGCCTCACACTTATCCTGATTGATCATTGAACCTGATGCCAATGAGTAACGGGCAACCTCCGCACAAACACCTTCCGCCTCCTCCTGTCCAGAGATTACCACAGTCACATCATCCGCATAGGCCACAACCTTGAGAGGAGGCACGCCAGCAATGCCCGATGGCACCCCACACAAAGCTCCACCCTCAATCCTTCGTATGAAAGGATCAATGGCAAAGGCATATAGCAGGGGACTCAAAGGACACCCCTGACGCACCCCTGATCTAACCTCAAAGGTCTGTCCGACCCAACCATTGACAAGCGGGAAGCTTTCAGCACCTTTATACAACACTTTCAGCCAATTGATAAACCTCCCTGGCAGACCATATTTACTAAGGAGCATCCACAGATACTCATGATTGACACGATCAAAAGCCTTTGCCTGATCCAACGCCAGTAAGTACTTTCCCCAACCAGCAGCCCTGCATCTCTCCAGAATCTCCCGGACCGTTAATACGGCTGAAAAAGTGCTCCTCCCCTGGACAGAACAGTGCTGCTGGCGAGAAAGTACTCCATTTGCCACCTGGCTCAAACGCCAAAAAATTACTTTAGCCAGAATCTTTCGGTCAACATTGAGAAGGCTGATAGGCCGCCAATTCTCAATCATTGAAGAATCTTTACCCTTTGACAGAAGTATAACTGCTGATCCTCTCATAGAGGGAGGAAGCTCATCCTCTGCAAGGCTGCGATTGTACACTTCTGCTAACTCAGGGGCCAGAATATCTTGAAAGACTTTGTAAAATTCTGCCGTCAGTCCATCCGGACCCGGCGTTTTCTTGACAGCAAGACACTCTATGGCTTTCACCACTTCTTCAGCAGAAATCTTTTCTGTCAAAAACGCAAGGGGAACCTCTATATCTTCCAGTCCTGGAATATTACACAAGAAAGATTCCATCGCTGTCTCATCAAGGGGTCTACTACCCAACAGTTCAGAATAAAAGGATCTAACGATTTCCAGAATCCCTGCTCTGGACTGCACCAGGGATCCTGTACTATCCTTGAGACCATAGATGACTTTAACTGCTACACTTTGTTTGCAGTTCTGATAAGGGTCCGGCGAGTGATTTTTACCGTAATCCCTTTCCAGAAGCAAAGAAGTGTGCCGGTCATACTGACTCTTGCGTAACAGATCCTTGATCCTTTTGATCTCCCCAGGATCTCCATCCCCCGAGACAGCGATTTCAAGTTTCCGCCTCAGACGCTGGTAGGTAACATATCTACCAAAGGCTCTCTTTTTTGCTATGTTCTTGAAAAGACCTACTGCCCTCCTTTTGACCATCTCCCACCACTCAGACCTACTGCTGCAACAGTCCAGTAGAGTAACCTGTGCCTGAAAAAAATCCCTAAAAGATTGTCTCACACTTTCCTCCTTCAACAGCAACGAATTTAATCTCCAGATACCCCTTCCTTTCGGAGGGACATCTGCAACATTCAACACCATAGACATAATACAGTGATCAGAGAACTCCACCACCTGCACCTTTGGGGATGAGGTAGCAGAGCTCTCCTTAACAAAAAACCTATCTATCCTACTCCTACGCTCACCACAGAAAAAAGTGAATTCTGTGTCGTCTGGATTGTGCTTTATATGTACGTCTACCAGACCGGCATCTCTAATCATATTATTCAAAAAGTTACTATCATAGCCCAGGCGGGTCTTGGCACCTCTCCTGTCCTTTAACCTGACTACGGTATTGAAATCACCACCAAAGACCACCTCCTGGGCTGTAAACAGAAATGGTTTGATCTCTGTGAAGAGGCGCTTCCTTTCCCTTTCAGACTGAGGCCCATAAATGTTAATCAACCTTATATCTTGCCGCCTCACAGAGACGTCCATGACCAAGCATCTCCCCATCTCCACCTCACTTACTCGCCGGAAAGTTACCATGTTGGTCTTAAAAAGGACCGCCACCCCAGTATGAGTCTCAGCCGCAAGAGACCAGTAAGAGGGACCGTAATGCCAATCCCTCTTAACTTCATGTATGTCATCCAGCGTTTGCAACCTGGTCTCCTGCAAAAATAAAATGTCGGCATCAAATTGACCGAGAAAAATATGGCTTCCATACGAGCACTCACAGATCTCATACTAGCAACATTATTGGTTGCTAGTTTCAAAGGGGGGGGAACCTCCATCAGAGTAAATGAGTTTGCTTAGCCTTCCTTAAACTGTACCAGAGGATACTTCCATATCCGCCACCCCAACCTCATCATCACTATTTACACCATTCCCTTCTGACATATCAGATTGGTCAGATAATGCATTAAATTTATTTTTCACAGTAACCAATTTTTTCTTTTTAATCTCTTCCAACTTCTCATTTATTTTTTTCTCTGTTTGGAGCATCCTCCTTTCCCTCCTCTTTTCTTTTGCGGATTTTACTTCTATAAATTCTCCTTCATCTTCAACCTCCTTTACTTCCCCACTTTGTTTATACCTCCCCCTCCCACCGACACTTTCTGCTTTTGCTTCCTTTGGGGCTTTGCTGTTTTTCTTCCCCTTTTCCCCACCTTCTGCCTTCTTGGTTTTGGGAGCACTCTTCTCCCGGTTTGCTTCAGAAGGAGTTTCCCCTCCATCCTGAGAAACTCCCTCTTTGCATATGTAGAAAATATTTTTCCCCTCACCTGGTGCTGCAATCTTGAAAACCGCCTCTGTACCCAAAGTACCTTCCGGTAATTTGGCCACCACCGGTACCAAGGAAGGGGGTGGGGGAGGTGGAGGCATTGACTTTAGTACCGATGCAAATATCGGCACTTCCACCTGGGGCTTCAAGGCGATGGACTCTGGACATGACGACCCACCATCAGCGACCTCCCTCTCTTCACATTCTTCTTCTAAGATTTTTTCCATCTCCTTTTCTACCTCCTCGTCCACATTTGCCCATGCTTCAGGGCACTTCACGTACGGGTGTCCCAACTTGAGACATATACTACAACGTATGTCTTTGCAATCTTTCGCTAAGTGCCCCAAAGCATGGCAACGCGAACATTTCACCTCTTTGCAGGAAATGCTATAATGGCTCCGAGAACCGCATTTATAACACACCCGAGGCTGTCCCTGATAGTAGGCCGTCACTCTGTCCTTTCCAATAAAGACAGACGTAGGGATGTGCTTGACCACATTCCCCACTCTGTCCAATCTTACCATTAGCTCCCAACCTCCCCCTCAGATCCCAAACTCATCCATCACCTTTCTTGGCTCATTTAATGGTTTCCCATAGTTCCTGAGCCACACCATGATATCATGCACAGGGATGGATTCATTCGGGACCACAATTGTCACCTTTTTGTCCAAAGACCGTCCAGACACAGACTGGGGAACCAACCAAGCCCACTCCTCACTTGCTTTCCAGTTTTTCTCATACTTCTCCCAGAAAGTGTCTAGACCGGTCGGGGACAAAAAGCTGACATCGAAAAAGGAGGGGGGGCTTTCAGGAGCCAAAATGGCATAAAAGTCCACCGCCTTGAAGCCCATCTTCAGCAACAATTGAATGAACGTTTTCCGCGTGTATGTTACACTGTTTTCACCTGGTTTGTAACTCACTCTTACAACATTTCTCCTATTCACTGCTGATTGACCAGCCACATCATGCGTAGTTTGTTTTGATGTTTCATTATTCACATTTTTCCTAACCATACCTGCATAAGACACATTTTTCATACCAATCATAGACCTTTCACTTTGCTTATTTCCTGGCACATTATCACCAGACTTGACAATCCCCCGACCCTCCTTCTCCCCTTGCACAATATCCAAACCAATCACAGAACTTTCCTTTTGTTTCATCATATTTGTGTCAGACTTAGGATTCTTTCCACCCTCCTCCCCCTGTACATTTCTCACACTCTTTTCTTCCCCCTTTTCCAGCCCCTCCTCCCTCCTCCTTTTTGCTGCCTGTGTGCCCTTTGCTCCATTACCTGTCACATTCCTGGACATGTCACTCTGTGTTCCTGGAACAACATCTAATGATGTTGCTCCACTTTCACTGCCTCCAGCTCCCTCCCCTTTCCTTCCACCAGGGGGTTCAGCTGCAGCATCCATTCCGCTGACCCCCTGGGACTGCACAGGACGCTCTGAGCGCACTTTCGCCGAACCGGAAGTGACGCTGACATCACTTCCGGTTTCGCCGCTGCCTTCCGCCGCTGATTCCGCCGCAACCAGGGCACCAGGGGAGCTCTGACCACCTTTGCCCACCTCCACAGACGCTCCCCTAGCCCCCCAAACACTCGGAAACTGTTGGTTTCCACTCTTGCCGCCGCCGCTAAGCCCCGCCCCCACGCCGATTCCAGGCCCAGTGGCCATCTTTGATGAGGGCAAACTTTGCCCAAACAACCTACCAGACATTACTGAGGGGGGACACACAGGGGAAGTACTAACAAAGTAGGGATTTGACACATTTGGGGTACCAACACTGGGGAAAAGGTTTGGAGACACACTAGGAAAGGGGGAAGGAGGTTGGGACAATGGCAAGTTCTGCTGCAAAAACGGCATATTAGCATAATTTTGATAGTGCACATTTGGATACATTCCATACTGTCCGGGAAATTGCTGTACATTTTGTCCATACTGTGGAGAGAAGAAGCCGTTAAAACTCTGCATATTATTCAAACCAACAGATTCTTGCATAACCTGCGCCTGCATATTACTGCATCCAGGCATTATAGGTGAGCCAGTTTCTTCCCTTTTATTCACATTCTGTGCTGTACTTTGCTCCTGTACACTTCCCGGACTCCGCATACTTGCATCCAACTCTAAACTAGCTTTGTCACTTTCAAACCGCATTTGATTTCTCAATCCTTCAGCATGCATTCCGCCATTCACTATTAACTCCTCCAACTTCCTTTTCTGCAACACAATCTGCTCCTGCAGTTTCACCAACTGTGGATTGGTTCTTAAAAAGGCCGGCTTCCATGACTGACCGTACTTATTTATACGTTTCTTTAAGTCAAACTGTAATGAGTTCAATGTTTCCTGCACCAGTTTAACACTCTTGTGCCATTCCACAACATTACTCACAGTCTCTTCCACCGTTGACCCACTGTCCATAGCTTTATGAGCCTCCATCCTGGAGAACAGGGATGCCTTCTCAAGGCCCAGGCCCCCCAGAGCCGTCCAGCCCAGGGGAGCCTAAAACCTCCACACGAAGTCCTTCTCCCTCCTTAGGTGTTCTGCCTGGACAGGTTCCTGGATCCTGGGTGAAATTCAAGGGAATCCTCCCTAGCAGCTGTATCCGCTGGAGCTCAGCCGGAGAGATCCTCTCTCCTCGGCAGCCACACTCACACTGACCTCCAAGGGGCGGGGCAATGCATAGTGTGGACCCTGGCGGTGAAACCACTGACAGCAAAAGGATAAATACAGCAGCAGCAGTAGGAGGAGTGACGTGTGGCACTGGCAGCAGGCAATGCATTGTGTGGACCCTGGCGGTGAAACCACGGACAGCAGGAGGATAAATACAATACAGCAGCAGTAGGAGGAGTGACGTGTGGCACTGGCAGCAGGCAATGTATTGTGTGGACCCTGGCGGTGGGACCACTGACAGCAGGAGAATAAATACAGCAGGAGCAGTAGGAGGAGTGACGTGTGACACTGGCAGCAGGCAATGCATTGTGTGGACCCTGGCAGTGGGACCACTGACAGCAGGAGGAAAAATACAGCAGCAGCAGTAGGAGGAGTGACGTGTGGCACTGACAGCAGGCAATGCATTGTGTGGACCCTGGTGGTGGGACCACAGACAGCAGAAGGATAAATGCAGCAGCAGTAGGAGGAGTGACGTGTGGCACTGGCAGCAGGCAATGTATTGTGTGGACCCTGGCGGTGGGACCACAGACAGCAGGAGGATAAATACAGCAGCAGTAGGTGGAGTGATGTGTGGCACTGGCAGCAGGCAATGTATTGTGTGGACCCTGGCAGTGGGACCACAGACAGCAGAAGGATAAATACAGCAGCAGGAGGAGGAGGAGTGACGTGTGGCACTGTAAGCAGGCAATGCATTGTGTGGACCCTGGCGGTGGGACCACAGACAGTAGGAGGATAAATACAGCAGCAGTAGGAGGAGTGACGTGTGGCATTGGCAGCAGGCAATGCATTGTGTGGACCCTGGCGGTGGGACCACTGACAGCAGGAGGATAAATACAGCAGCAGTAGGAGGAGTGACATGTGGCACTGGCAGCAGGCAATGTATTGTGTGGACCCTGGCGGTGGGACCACTGACAGCAGGAGGATAAATACAGCAGCAGCAGTAGGAGGAGTGACGTGTGACACTGGCAGCAGGCAATGTATTGTGTGGACCCTGGAAGTGGGACCACTGACAGCAGGAGGATAAATACAGCAGCAGCAGTAGGAGGAGTGACGTGTGGCACTGACAGCAGGCAATGCATTGTGTGGACCCTGGCGGTGGGACCACAGACAGCAGAAGGATAAATACAGCAGTAGGAGGAGGAGTGACGTGTGGCAATGGCAGCAGGCAATGTATTGTGTGGACCCTGGCGGTGGGACCACTGACAGCAGGAGGATAAATACAGCAGCAGCAGTAGGAGGAGTGACGTGTGGCACTGGCAGCAGGCAATGCATTGTGTGGACCCTGGTGGTGGGACCACTGACAGCAGGAGGATAAATACAGCAGCAGGAGGAGTGATGTGTGGCACTGGCAGCAGGCAATGTATTGTGTGAAAAAAATACATATTTCCAGGCACATCGCCTCTTTAGGACATTAAATAAGTTATTAAGGAAAGGGAGGTGCTGAAGGGGGTGTGGATAGAAAACAGCAAAAATCTATTAACCCTTCGCACTCTCGCATGCAAATGTTCAAACAAATGCATTGTGCGCTGCCATGGGGAACAGGGTGGACCGTCCAACAGAGACATCAGGGTCAGCGTCCTCCTCCTTTTGCCCCTGAGCCTCTTCCTCCTCTCTCCACCCTCGCACCACTGCTGCTGCGCTCCGATATTACCCCCCAGCAGCAACGTCCAGCACCTCCAACTTTTCCTCATCCTCCTCCAGGGACTCAAATACCTGTGGAGCAGTGGACTGCGCAGGCGGCTGCTGTTCCAGCTGCTTCAGGGCCTCTTCTCCCAAATCCACCAAATCGCCAAGTGCCCTGTCCAGCAGACAAACAAAGGGCATCTACTGGCAGAGGGATGCCCATTGTTCACTCACCAGGTTGGTTCCCTGCAGGAAGGGAGCCAACACCAAGCAGACTTGCTGCATCTGCCCCCATTGTGCGTTGGTGAGGAGCTGGAGTTTGGTGGTGCTACTGCCGGTGTTGGCGACAGTGGCATCATAGATGTACCAGTTGTCAGCCCTCCTCTGCTCAACCAGCCACTCCAACATCGCCAGGGTGGAGTTCCAGCGAGTTGGCATATCTATGATGAGGCGGTGTCATGGCAGGCCCTCCAGCTGCTGGATGTCTGCCAGTCTGGCTGCGGCAGCTGCTGATTTGCGAAAAGCACATACAATCTTCCGCGCCGCTTCTAACAGCTCCTGCATCCCCTGGTAGGTGCGCATGAACTTTTGCACCACCAGGTTCAGGACGTGGGCCAAGCAAGGGACGTGGAGCAAGTCTCCCCTGCTGATGGCAGCCAGCGGGTTGGCGGCATTGCCGGACACCACCAATCCCACAGTGAGGCCTCTGGGGGTCAGCCATATCCTCTCCTGCTCCCTGAGGTACCGGAGCACGTTCGATGCCGTCAAGGATTTTTTCCCCAGGCTTTTCATCTCCAGCCGGGCTTGGCAGTGGCGGGCCTTCACGCTGCTGGAGAGACAGGATCGCTTGGTGGTGGGAGCTGCTGCTTCTCCCCTGACCCCACGTGGTGGCACCACATAGTGGGCGACTGGTGCCGCTGCTGCTGCGCCCGAGGGTGGACCTGCTGCTTCCTCGCTCTTGATAGCGCTCTGTCCCAAAACGGCTGCTCCATGAATCCATGGTTATGTGGATCCGCGCACTCACAGCGTGATCGAGTGTGCGGCCCACGTTCACCATGGCAGAGCAGTGCAGTGCTGGGATCGCCCTGCAGAAGAAATAGTGGCGGCTGGGGACTTGCCACTCCGGGATCCCAACCTGCAGCAGCGCTCTGATGTCACTCCCCTCCTGCACAAAGGAATATGGCAGGAGTTGGGAGCACATGGCCCAGGCAAGCAACCCATTCAGCAACCGGATGCGCCTGTGGGTGGGAGGCAGCACCTTGGTCACACCGGGGAATGATTCGCTGAGCAGGGTCTGGCGGCGTTTGCCTGCACAGGAGGATAAGAAGGCCACTGTGGAGGGAGCTGATGAGGCCACTGAGGACTGGCTGCCCGCGGGGGGGAGGGGGGGAGTGAGTTGCTGCTGTGCTCCTGCTGCTGCTGGATGGGCAGGAGGGTCGGATGCTGCTGCTGCTGAAATCTGTGCAGTGGCTGTCTGGGTTTGACCCCTGCCTGCGGCACTGCCCGTCAGTTTCTCATACTCATTAAACTCATCCAAATGTCTGCTCTTTAAGTGGGTCTGCAGGCACGAGGTACCCAACTTGAGCAGATCGCGACCTCTGCTGAGACTGACACCGCAACTGTTGCAAATTGCACGTGTCACGTCCACTGGGCACTTGGTGAAGTACCGCCAGACTGGGGACTTCAACCTGCTCTTTGAGTTTGAGGGCTGGGGTTTTTGGATGCCCTTGGAGGATTGTGCCTTTTTTGTTTTAGTTGGAGGTTTGCTGCGGGTGGTGGTAGCGACTGAAGCAGCAGGCTGTGGCTCCTGCCTTCCACGCCCTGTGCTGGCCACCTTGCTGCTGCCACGCCTCTGCGCCAGAGACGCCTCCTCCTCCGATGACGAGCTGCCTTCAACCAACTGTGCTGGTGGTATTGGTGGCACATAGGAAGGATCCAGCAAGTCATCATCATCAACCCCAAACATATCCTGTGAGCCCGCCTCAACCAACTCCTCTACCCCAACATCCTCTGCATCACGCCCCTCCTCATCAGCACCAACCACAAACTGCTGCACCTCAACCTCCTCCTCCTACTTGCATGATGATGTCCCCATTATCTCCTGCTTAAACTGCTCCACAACATCCCTGTACACGGCTGCAGTCACTGGGGTGAAGACCGAGCTCAGTGAGGGCAGGCTGGTCAATGGGGTCACCGTGACCTCAAGCGGTGGTGGAGGCCTGCTGCGGACCGGAGTGCTGGTGGCACTGGTCTCGCTGGTGCTGGAGGCCTGGCTGGAAACGGTGGCTTCCTGCTCCGCCATCATTTCCACCACAGCCTGCACCTTACTCTCTACAATGGGCTGTGGGCTACGACCAGTCTCAAAGATGGGCGCAACGCGCTGCTTTTGCGCCTCTGCTCCCTCCTCCCTGCAGTCAGTGGCTGGTGGCAGACCAGTCCCAGACCTGCTGCTGCTGGCAGTGGCTCCTGCAATGGCGCTGCCTCTCCTGGTGGTGCCTCGCCCTCTACCTCTGCCAGTCGTTGTGCACTATACAAATACAGTAAAAAAAAAAAGTAGAAGAGGGCGGGAAAGGGTGTAAACTTTAATAAAGTCTGTGTTGGTGGTGACTTGGTGGTGACTAGTAGTAGTAGTAGACAGTAGTAGTAGTAGTAACTAAGAAATCCCTAGCGTACTACCAGTGGTGCTCAAATACCCCTTTTTAAAATTCGAGTTTGGTCGAATTCGAATAGTAAATTATTCGAGGTCAGTCGAATATTCGAGTCGAATAATTTTTACTATTCGATTCGACCTCGGACTTCGAGCTCACTATTCGAGTCGGTATTCGAGCTCATTATTCGAGCTGACTATTCGAATTGGCCTTAAATAGCTTCCAACACTTGTTTTGAGGGTGAATGATGCTAGAAACATCTTTTTTTCCAAGTAACAACAGCAAGTGATTATGTGGGGATGTTCCTTTAAAAAAAAAAAAGGTGGAAAGAGAAGTTATGTCCAGAATTTTGTTCAGTACTGTATCTACTTCTTCTTCTTCTTCTTCTTCTTCTTCTTTATCTTCTATATCTTCTTCTTCTTCTTCTATATCTTCTTCCTCTATCTTCTTCTTCTATATCTTCTTCTATATCTTCTTCTTCTTCTTCTATATTGTCTTCTTCATCTTCTTCTTCTTCTTCTTCTTCTTCTTCTTCTTCTTCTTCTTCTTCTTCTTCTTCTTCTTCTTCTTCTTCTTCTTCTTCTTCTTCTTCTTCTTCTTCTTCTTCTTCTTCTTCTTCTTCATCTTATTCTTCTTCTTCATCTTCTTCTTCTTCATCTAC